>NC_137901.1:11586052-11876885 GCF_963455335.1 Martes martes | reverse complement strand
TGTTAGATTCTTCAAGGTTAAGATTATTTTTTCTTGTCTCCTACTAAATTAAACTTATTTTTTTAGGAGCTGAAGAAATTTTGGATCTACCTTGATATTAATGTTAAAAGTATCTCATTGGAAGAAAATATCCTTTGGCTTAGTCTAAAATCTTGAGTTCTTCTCATTAGGTGTTTTTTGTTTGTTTGTTTGTTTGTTTTTCCTTCCTTAGATGATCATTTTCCTTTCTGCATTAACGCAAAGTCCCCTTAGTATTCAAAATGGCTTTAGTATTAGGAATTACTATTCCTATGCTATGGAAATATATAACAAGCATATTGCTATGTGCTCTGGTATGGAGATACATAGTATGCACAATGAGGCTACCTGTAAATAAAGTTCTTCAAAGTCTTAATTTCTATTTCTATGCAAATCCAATATCAATAATGAGAGATTTGTTGCTATAAGGAAGATCTAGGAATCTTAACCTTCATGTGATAAGTGAAATTCTAAACTTCATGAAGTTTTTCATGTCTTAAATGAATAAAGTGTAATGGAAACATCCTTTGGTTTCATTATAAATTTCTGGCATCACCCGGCAAGCCAACCTGAAAAGAAGCAGAAATGAGCAGCAACAAAGTTAGAGAAACACAGCAGAAGCCCTGATCAAATTGTACCTGAAGCTGGTTTTGTCTGTCTGTATTTCAGTTTGATGGGCCAATGAATCCCATTTTCCTGAGTTGAATCATCTGTTACCCGACACTGAAAACATTCATGCAAAGACTAATTCTTTAATGCTTTTATTAATTTGTAGACACAATAAACTTTGAGTAATTGATGATTAAATGGCATTCAATTTATATATCCACAAACTGTATATATATGCAATGACAGTTTGCCAATCAGAAATTCTATCAGTTATGCAAGAGGTATGTAACTTGTCAGTCATTTTGACATTTTTGCTTAAATGAGTTTTTAGTAAATTTAGAAGATCTAATAATAAAGCAAAGAAGTATAAAATTAAGCATTTTTAAAAATGATTTTATTTATTTATTTGAGATAGATATCACAAGTAGGCAGAGAGGCAGGCAGAGAGAGAGAGGGAAGCAGGCTCCCCACTGAGCAGAAAGCCTGATGTGGGGCTTGATCTCAGGACCCTGAGACCATGACCTAAGCCTAAGGCAGAGGCTTAACCCACTGAGCCACCTAAGCACCCCTAAAGTTAAGCATTTTTAAGTTAATTTAATAACCTGACCAAAAACCAATAAAAGGAGTAAAGCTGTGAAGAGGTAATCACTATAGAAATGCTAATTTAAATAATGATGATTTGAAGTAGCTTATTACGCTGCCCCAAAATACGAATATTTGACTGTAATACAGAAACTGAGCATTACCCAGAGGCTGGGCATAAAGTGGTACTAATTTTCCGCAGAATAAATTGAAAAGTTGTATCAAAAATACTAAGAGATCTTTTTTTGTTGTTGTTCATTGATATCTCTTCTAAAATTTATCCTCTTGGAATAATTGACTAGAGTACAAGGATATATACAAATATGTTAATATAACTGTTATTTTTGTATAACAGAAAATATATTTAAACATATCAAAAATTAGGATTTAGTTTAAAAATATGTAACAGATGGGCGCCTGGGTGGCTCAGTGGGTTAAAGCCTCTGCCTTCAGCTCAGGTCATGATCCCAGGGTCCTGGGATCAAGTTCCACATTGGGCTCTCTGCTCAGCAGGGGGACTGCTTCCCCCCCTCTCTCTGCCTGCCTCTCCACTTACTTGTGTTCTCTGTCAAATAAATAAATAAAATCTTTAAAAAAATATGTAACAGAATATAATAACTCACAAAACTGAATAAGTTCCTTTTATCTGGGGTATAGTGTTCCCAAGAGAAGATAGAAAAGAAACTCAATGGGTATGTTGAATCTAGGTGGAGAGGACTTTGTGTACTGTGGAGCTGAGACTTATCCTGAGGACAATGTTAAGGTGTTATAAGGAGTAATCACAGGACTCACGTGAGCATATGTGCATTTTTTTTTTTTCAACTCACTCTAGCCATTGGCAGGAAAGTGAATTGTAGGCTATAGGTTTTTCATTAGACAAAACTGTCAGGGAATAAAAAAATCTATCTTATTTGAAAATACGATTTTCAAAACTATTTGACTATTTAACATCAATCATTTGTTGAGCACATACTTTCTGTCAGACACAGGGGGATACTGACATAAACAACAAAAGACTTCCCATAAAATGTACATTGATTAAAATTGATTGTTTATTTCAACAGTCCCTGTAAGTCTCAATGCAAAAGGTAATATAAGTACAGCTTATTTGGAAGAATTTTTTCTACTATTTTGTCATCTTATGATCAATGATCCATGCTTTATGATATGCAAAAGATAAAGATTTTATATGTATGAAAATAACTTTGTATTATAATCATCTAAAGCTTCAAAAAATTAATTTTCTATATTTTTAGGTGCATTAGGTATATTTTATAGGAGATTAATGCAGATACAATACATTTGGATGGATTCTAAAGCATGTCTTCTGGGTTGCAGTAGTAATGAGTTGTGTAGACATAAAAACTGGAAATTAAAATGCGAGGAGGGAGGAAGGAAAAGGGAGGAAGGAAAGAAGGAAGGAAGGAAGGAAGGAAGGAAAAGGGAGGAAGCAAGAGGGAGGAAGGGAAGAAGGAATATATTGATTTCCAGCATGGATAGCCACTGTTGGTATGTGAAATCTGGTTCTTAAGAGTTAGAACTCTGGATTCTTTTCAAGTCCACTGAAAAACAATCTTTGGCTCTTGTGTGATATGATTATCCCTCAGTTACTTTCTAGTTGATAACACGAAAGAAGCACCAGAGACAAGTATTAATAGAAATGGACACGTCTAGTTTGGGTGGACATGTGCCCAGTTAATATACGTCTCCTTTACCTTTGGAAGCAGACTCCTCAGTTGATGGGTGATATAATTCCTTAAAATCCTGAGCATTTCTGTCCTTCTTGCTTTTGCTCTTCAACATATTTAATCATTTCCACATGAGGATTTACTTTGTAGGAACTGACTAAATGGGATCTATCAAGGAAATTCCTGCAAAATGACAGCTTTTCACACACAGTATTAAATACAACTTAACTTTTATGGATGCATATGGATGATTTTCTCACTGAAGACGTGAAAGGTTGCAGATCACTGCACCTACACTTGCTCAGTTTTCTAGAAGGCTAAAATATCGCAAGATTAATAAATTGGAGACATTTTCAAGGAAGGCCTTAGGCCTTGAAAGTGAACTTCCCCTATGCTACTTTTCTTATACTTAGATAGTTCAGTTTTCTGGGCATTAGCAATGGCTATGTAGGAGGTCTCTTTTGGAGTATCTGGACCAGCTGCATCTTACCCAGTGTCCAGACCTTAGTCCAGTAAATACGCAGGACATTGAATTCAACCAAAAATTCTCATTACATACTAAAGTGGGTTAAAACTGAGGTGAATGAAAATCTGGACATTAAAAGGGTGTGCAGAAACTCTGAATTTTAGGAGTAAATTGTGTAATATTTACCACAGTAGTTAACTTGGAAACTTAATAGCTGAGTATAATAGTTCCAAGTCAATGTAGCTTTTGCTGATATTAAGATATACCCTTTGGGATATACTACCTGTCCCCAGAGTTCAAGCTCAGGCCACAGCAACATTAATTTTCCTGTACTTCTGTAGAGGTTATAGGGTCAGGAAGTCACCAAGATGTTATATAACAGGGAGTATATGACTATATCTCCCAGATTTAAAACTACAGCATGATATCTGGGAAATTATTGGAGACGGGCTTTATGAAGCCAAAGTCCTTAACCCAATAGCTGAATGCTTGGATCTTGTCTGACAGCATTTCACTTAAATGTTTTCAAATATAAAATACTGGATAATAGTAAAAGCTGACTAATGAACTTATTTCAAAGATTGCTAGCCTAAACCATTTTTTGAGATACCGATCATTTAAATGAAGCCAAGTCTTAAACAACAACAACAACAACAAAAATAAACTAAGACTTACATCAAAGTTTGGAAATTAGATGGATAAATGACAGATAAGTAGATAGATTGATGTTCCAAACAGAAGAAGTAGTGTTCAGTCATTTTCTTTTTTTAAGACCTTTCCTTGCTTTCATGAACTGAGTTTATCCCCTGGTTCCCCTTCTTGCTGAGGCTCTCTTTCTACAAGGACACTTTCCTTACAAAAATTTATTTATAACCTCAGCATAATTCTGGCACTGAGGATTTACCCAGATAGAAAAACACACAAGATCTCTGACATTTATGTTGCTAATTTGGTAAATGATGACAATTATTTACAAAATAAAACAGGACAATTGGCCAGAGTAAGTCCGTGATAAGGGAGAAAACATCCGGCTTTTCAACATAGGAGTGACATGATATTCTCCTATTGTTCTTTTTCATTTCATTTTTTGTGTTTGGTTGGTCTTTACTCAACTTAGTATTTTGCTTTTTACATTTTATGTATTCAAGAAAGAATTATCAATGAATGTATGTGATTGGTTTAGTAAATGCAATTTTTTTTTTCTTATTTTTGCAATGTTCCAGAGCAGACCTGGAGATAAAAAACAGAGTAAGCTTCACATTATATGTTATGTTAGCTGGTTGAAGGAAAATACTATTAAGAATTTAGGCTTCCCCCCCGCCCAACACAGCCCAAATAAAGGAGTAAATGACAAAAAAGCAATTTAAGACAAAAGAAGATATTACAAACTGTACTAAGACAGAGAAAATGTTCCTTAAATGAGCTTAGCATTTGGGAACAGTATTGAGTTGATGCTTTTACTACCTAAAGCTGTACATCAATATCTGCTGGAGGGTGTAGATGTTCTACTCAAGAAGAAATTAGCACAAACATCCAAAAACATGTGACCATAGCGCAGAAATGTAGAAACATAAAAGAACACTTAAGTCTCTAGGAAAACAATTCCTGCATTTTAAACAGGCATAACATTTCTAATCCTCCAAAACTTGAGGGTTGTTTTATTTGTTTGTTCATTGTATGTGATATACAGTAAAATACTGGCTGGGGGTCCACACTCATCTCCTGCAAGAACAGTATCAAGGCCCCTGCTCTGAAATGTCATCTAAACTCATCCCAGCTCTCCACCCATGGGTTCTCTCCTTTCATCCAAACAATAGCTACAGCTTTTTCCCACACCCCCAGCCTGGCCCATCCTGGGGACCATTTGCTGAAGACCTCATTCTCTGGAGGCGGAGAGCCTGTGTTCAGCGATCAAAGCTCTAACACTTAGCTCTTGGGTGACTGAGTAAACTGCTTAAATATATGTCTAGTTTTCTTCTTCATGTGACCTAAATAATAACAGAATCTAGTACCAGGGCTTTGTGAGAATTAAATTAGTTAATGCCTATAAATGCCTTAGAACAATGCTTTACATACAAACACAAATCTTTCCATATAAATATATCATCATGTCATCATCATCATCATCATCATCATCATCATCATTTGGCTTTCATCAGTCTCACTCTGTTTTATTTTTCAATCTAGTCAGAACTCAGGTAGAGGAGACTGGATCATTATCAGGTATCAATTTTTGGAGAATGGACCAGGAAAGTTGAAAAATAAGACTGGAACTAAAAATTAGGGCTCAAAGACACAACTAGAAGAGTTAGGGAGCATAAGAAGTATGTAGTCAGAGATTTTGACCTTGGCAATGGGGAAAGGTGCCAAGGCTAGAATAGAGCTGTACATGGAAAATTTCATACAGACTAAATTTGCAGCAGTCGTGTGGGATGACCTGTGGTGGGCTTGATCTGAGCCTGGTTATGGGCTGTGTCAGAGCCAGCCAGCAAGTCAACTGGCCACCAGGGGTGCCAGAGAGATACCAAAGGCTCACAGAAGTGCCCGCAGGATTGTCCGGATTTTCTTCCCTGGGGGACACCATACTTCTGGCTTTCTCTGGGCTTAATGAATAAAATCCGTGGGTTGGAGAATAAAAACTGAGAGATTTCAGGAGGAGAACACTTCCTTTCCAAAACTGATACTGCCTCGTGGGAGAGACCAACCTGTCTCCCACCTGGCCAGTATCTGGGGTGTGTCCTCTGCCAGGTGACATGAAGCCACCTTTCTGCGGGCCTCTGTCCGGGTTTCATGAAACCTGAAGTTCGCTCACTTCTGTGGGTTCTCTTAAAGACAAATCACAAAACTATGTACAGAAGTGAATATTAACTTTGAATGAAGAAAGAGATTGCCACAAATTTCAAATTTTAAAAGATAGGCAGTCATCATGGAAATCTCGAAACATACAAAATATTTCTTGTTAAATAACAACCAGCCATCTCTCTAACGATTCCTCTCCATTTTCTTCTATATTTGCTGATTGTCTCTTTCTATAGCAAAAAAAAAAAAAAAAGAAAAAAAGAAAGAAAAAAGTCTGATATTATTTTTATGGAGATAATAAAATGATACTTTTGCCATTCTTTAGCATACTTATTTATTAATAAAAATGTGCTCTTATTTTGCTAGCTTGGGAATATGAGTTTCACATTTACAACTTGCGGTATGATATCATATATATTTAAAGTTATTTTCAATATAAGAAAATCTCTGACAGGTTTTCTCATCCATGTGGTATAAGATAAAAAGGATTTTCTTCAGGCTAAATTCTGGCTCTCTGTATTTCAAACTTAGCTTCTTCTCTGTCTACCCTCATAGGTCTGGCTTTGGGTAAGCCGGGGAATGGTACAGTGTCTGACCCTGCCTTTATATCAGAGTGTCAGGGGGAATCAACATGGTTACATTCCTCCTTCAGAATGCCCAGCAAAAATATAACTGCCTAGAAGTGAACCACATACTTAATTCCAATAAACTTAAACTCAATATAACTCCAGCTTCAGTTTCCCATTTGATGGATCCTACACCAAGTTCATATGAAGCCAACATTATCCAGCACAAGATTATGTGTGATAGAGAGAAGGCAGCATGAGAGAAGACACTTGTCTTCTCTGAAGGTAGTTTAAACACCTCGTTTCTGCAAGTTTTACAAAATATTAAACTCCCTTTCTATAGCCTACATTGCCTGTCTGGTAAATGTAGGAAGAAGAAATTGGGTGTGCTTGTCTTAGTTCTCATTCTTATGAGGAGAGAGCCCAACTGTCAAGAATCAGAGTTGCAGAGTTGTCCTCTGTTTTCAACATACTAATATTCCCCATCCTCATCTCTACAACATTCCCCCACAAACACACACAGTCACACACAAGGGCAAACCCAGTCTATTGTGTGTATGAGTAGGTGTACAGGCTGCCTAATTCTGGAGCTGAGATTCTGTATTGGCATGGATTTCACATTCAACGTAGTACATATTCACATTTAACATTTGTTAATAAATAGGTTGAGAGCTGGACCTCCAAGCTGCCTGACTTGTTCAGTTTCTCAGTATGAGTAAATATTGAGAAAGAGAGAGAGAGAATATGTCTTAACAGTTTCTTCATCGTAATTTCATAATTATGAATCATAATTTCCCCATTTAAATTAGCACAGAGAAGAATTTCTTGAAGATACTAAACCAGTTACTCCTTGGGCTTTAGGACACCTTTGTAAGATTTACAAACTTCTCACATTTCTTATTAAGGTCTTCATTTGCTCTTCAATTGTGCTTACTTACTCTTTAATTGTGAGAAGGCTTTTGCTTGATTGCTTTAAAACAATATTCTGGGAAAAACCAAGTATGGACCAACAGGACAACTCTGTTGTTATATGGACATCGTTTGTTCTTTACCCATTGCTTATGAGGTAATTTGCATTTAAAAAAGCACACTCCCTACAATGTTCTCAGGAGAGAGATGATTCTATACATGGAGAAACAGAAATTTGGCTTTTCAAATTATCTCAGAGCCAGCCCTCTCACAGACACCTGGATGAGTCCTTTGAAGAAAGGCTTAAATAAGTAAAAATGGAATAGCTTTTGACTAAAGTCCCTGTACATTTTCCAAGACAAACAAGTATGCTTTAGTGCCTGCTTACCATAATACATACCATAATACTGAGGGACTTTTTTTTTTTTAAGCACATTTAGATAGAACACAAGAAATTGGACCGAGGAAAATGCAAACAAGGGACCGTGTACTCAACAGAAAAGATGCAGCTACTTGGGAGGATGCAGTTCAGCGGCCGTGAGGACTGTGAGGGACTGTTGGAGGCTTCTAGAAAGAGAACCAGTACTCACATTTGGGAGTAGGAGGTTATGGCAAGAGAGAAAGGCGGGCACTGTTAATAAACATCTCATAGTCAATGGACAAGAAGTTCTATGTCCATGAGACATGTGTGTATTCCAGTAATAATAAGGTGTGAGAATTCACAATTAGAGACTAGAGTCAGCAAAAATACAGACCATTATAGTTTATTGTATAATAGTTATAGACGTTGTTGATTCGAGATAACCGGTCCTTCCTATTTAGGAGGAAGAGGCCTTCAAGATAGGCCTCAGCAGAAACTGAGGGCAGAAACCAGGAGTTGGATGCTCAGTCAACTGAGCCACCAGGTGCTCCCAAAATAACTTCTCTACCACGTGCAGGAGGTCAGGGTCTGACTTCTTCCGTAAACTTGAAGCTCGCTATAGCCCCAAAGCAAAACATTTGCCCAGAACACAATGGGGGCTTACGACATAATTGTGGATTGGTGAATAAATATAGGTCATAAAGTTATTTCTAAATTTACCCTTCAATTTCTTCTTATTCATAATGTATACATAGAATACTTAATTTAAACTATGAAAGAATGTTTAAATTGGAATATAATTATGTGTCATTTTAGTTAACTGAAGAGACCCTATTGAATGACTCACATACTCATGAACGAAATATTCAAAAATAGGTTCTAACTTTAGATAACTTGTGAACTAGACGTACTTTTTCTTTTCAGATCACAGTGACTGTTTCGTTTTTCTTTTTTGTTTTTTACCATCAAGGAAATATTTTCCACAAGATGTACCTCATGCTTATCCTTTCTGACCTTCCTCTTGATACTCATAAAATTATTAAAAGATATCATTATTTTTTAAAAAGTAGTAGTTATGGGCTTATAATGGGTTAAGATCTCACTTCACCTACAGAAAGTATTTTCAGCTTAGAAACAAAAAATATAAAAGAAAGAAAAAAGCCTTAAGTGATAAAATAATTGAAGTCATAAGTGTACTCTAACTGCAGTAAGCCCATAGCCCAACATCCCCTCAACAGGTAATTATGACCTTTACTTGCTCATTACTACAGTCTGGAACTAATATTTGAATAGCTAATATCTTACATGTCTAGTAGTGTTCTATAGTCACTCAATGGGATCACACATAGACACACACACATATTTCATAGTAATTGAGCACTAAATGCTCTGACAATGGCTGAGAGTCATGAGCACTTTGGCCTCCCCTTAGTTATATATGGAATCTTTACAAAATAGTCGGGTAATATTAGCAAATTCTCTTAGATGGGTAGGGATTTGTGGAAAAGTTTTTATGTCTACCTTAATGAAAATATGCAGTTACCTTTTTATTTATTTTGAAACATTTTCTATAGAGGCAAAGATTTCAGAATGTAATCTAACCAAATAATGTAACCAAACAATGTAGCCAAACAATCACCAACTTTTGGACTTGCCTTTTGTTCCCCCAAGGTTGGTGAGTCATCGGACTGCACTGGTCAGTTAGGGTATTTTTCCTGAAGATTCTACAGATCTTAAATCCCTTCAAATGAAGAATGTGGGAACTCAAGAATTAACAAAATGATGCTTATTGCTTCCCTGAAACATGATAGTGTGGATATAAATAAAAGAGTAATAAAATGAAACCTTCATGATACGATTAGATCCAGAGTTCAGTACACACTTTTAGTGGTGTTCTGGGGAAAAGATTGTGTAAGGACGTAATGTATAATATGATAACTCAAATGTCAAAATGCTTTCCCATAAATGATCAATAATAATGACAGTGATCGTAGACCGGTGTTATATAAAATGTTGTTTTCTTTCCCATTAAGAGTTTCAAAGTGTCACTGGATGATATATGGATAATAATGTTGAGCTGTGTGTTGTGTCTACATTGGCAAGAATTTGAAAGGGCAGTGTGCAAATGGCAAATGGCAATAAACTCCGGAGAGAACAGAAAGGAGCATGCTCACCTTCCTGAGTGTATATTTGTATATTCATCAGTGTTTTTTGCTACATCAAGTGAATTTTGCTCCACTGTTTTCCTCTAAAAAATGGTATATGATATCTATAACAGCTCCAAAAAAAATTCATGTACAAGAAATACCTGTAATTGTAAATGCTCTCTGGAGAGGGGCAGAGTACTCTCACAGAAAGGTTCTACCTACTGTTTCTTTATTTTCATTGGTGTTATGCTTTTGTTTATAGTATTTATAATTCAAATCCTAATTATAGTTTGGAAATATTTTCATAATGTGCATATCCTTCAAATCAGCATCAATGGGTTATTCATAGATCTGAGAAGGACCCCAAAATATATCTTCTAGTTGATTGTTAATATTTGTATCCTTTTACTAAAACTATCTATTGCAACATTAGCCGTGAGGCCTAAAATGTGATTATTTCCTTAAAAAAATATTTTCTTCACTAAAAATCACTATAATGGTAAAATGACTGAGATCATGCATTATAAGCAGAATACATCTTAAAAGTCATACATTATAAGTAAAATACATCTTAAAAGTCACTGATCTCTGAAGTAAGCAAAAAAGAAAGAAACCTACAAAGTGGTATAGTCTGTGGGCTGTGTTGATAAATCCAACAGAAAGGGTCTTGGGAAAAAAAGACAGCCTTTATTCACTGCCTGATTTTGGCCAGATCTTTTCGTGCCTGTTCATATATTTAAACCATCTTAAAAGTGGTGCTTCTTATCATAAATATTTTATAAAAACGACAGAGAAAATATTAGTAGTTAGAAAAGCTGGATATTTCTTTGACCATCTGTGTTATATATTGTATGTGTGACTCATCCCACACCCAGCTTATATTTTCATAATTGGCCCTTTAATCTAAATACCAAATGATCAGCCATGGATGCCAGCTTGACTGGGATGAGAATTACAAGCATATGTACAGTACCTCGGGTTATTATTGTCAGAACACTACAAAATATGTTTGTGACTCTTGTATATAATTACACCCTGGACTCATTATAGCTAGTAATAACGCAGTCTTTTATTCAAGTCAGGATTACTCTGGACCCAGTGTAAATGTTGCTCAGCTGTATTAAGTCATTCAGAACATAGATGACACTGCTGAAGGTTGTTTGGGAACAATCACAACTAAATTGGCAGATTCAGGAGCACGGGAGAGCTGGATCCAAATGCTGGGAAGATAAAGGAAAATGCATTCAGTGGTTTTACCTGGTTAGTGACAAAACTCCTCACAATGTACTCTTACTTTTCTTTCCACATATAGAGACGGTTCCCGGGCAGCTGAAGTCTAATGCGTTCATGTTATTTATCTCAATAGTATGATGTAGTAAGCATTTGGTTACAACAGTGATCTAGAAACAATAATAAACAAAAAACATGTAGGTTTTGAATGACTTTACTATAGATGTGTTTGGTAGGATAGAATGGAATACTGAAATTCTTTTTTTTGTAAAATTATTTTAATCATCTCCAATTGCCAATTTCAAAGTGATAGAGAGTACCAAATTACTGACTGTTCTGGTAAGTTAGAGTGTCCTGCAACCCAGTCTCCATTACGATCTGTTTCTACTTTATAGGTCTTTGTTCTTGCTCTGCTTTATCTCAGCTCTTTTCGTAATTGGCTTATCTCTGTTCACATGACACTTCCTCAAGGCTGCCTCCCTGGCACACTTTTTAAAACAGCCTTCTGCAAATCAAGCCTCAAGTATACCACATTGTTTACTTTCTTTATACCATTTATCGATCTATCAGTTATGAGGTTTATTTATTCATTTAAATACTTACTAGTTTGGTCTTCCTACAATATAATGTAAGGTCATTTATGTAAAAGCAGGGAACTTTTTTGTCTTGATCACAACTATATTCCCCAGGCCGAGCATGAGGCTATGCATAGAGTGATTCCTCAAAAAAACATATTGTTAAATAAATAAATGCTTAAATAAAAAACAAACATTTGAAGGAAGTTGCTTAATCTTAAACAGCTGGGTTGACTTTACTGTTGTTATGATGATAGTGTATTAATCCCTATTAAGTTAGCTCTAAATAAATTTCATATCACTGGATCTACATATTGAACATTTTGGAGAATTTTTACAAAACTGTGTATTATTGCTATGTTAATAAAATAAAATTATTTTATTGCTTTGAACCAGACAGGGACATTTAAAAAAACGAAAAACAAAAACTGTTCTTTAACTTTTTCCTTGTAATTCAAGAAAGGTTTCCTGACTTCTTTTTTTACCTGAAAATAAGGAGTGTGAGATGAGTTTAATACTAGTTTGGCTTCCTGATCAATTTCCTCACGGCATTTAATTTTATCCTAAAGTCCATAATATTGTGGTTCCTGCTAATCTTCATCCGAGAACCCAGGAGATAATCTATTTGATGGATCACCTTGGATGGTTCTCAGATCTGATTATTGATAAATGATAATGATATTGTTTTAAATAAAATATTTTTCAGTTATCCCTTGTATCTTATAGGTCATTTCTCATAGTATCACTAAAAACAACTTTAGTTATTCTTGAAAAGCCTACCTTATAAAACAAACAGTGAAATGATGCTATTCAAAAAATTAGAGTTGAATGAGATCCTGACCATCTGGACTGCTTTTCAGATGAGAAAATGAAGGTCCAGTATTATTTCCTAAATTGTTCTAATTTACAGAGATGGCTGGTGGAGGGTGAATATTGCAGAGCATCATGTTCTTTCCATTAAAATATTACACTGGTTTTAAATTATTACTTTAAGTATTACATCTTCTGGGGAGTATTAGGTACTCTATTAAGAAAGAGAGAGAGAGAAGTACACAAACAAGACAAAACCTTATAGCATTTCTTTTTTTTAAAAAGATTTTATTTATTTATTTGATAGAGAGAGATGCAGTGAGAGAGGGAACACAAGCAGGGGGAGTAGGAGAGGGAGAAGCAGGCTCCCCGCCAAGCAGGGAGCCCTATGCAGGGCTTGATCCCAGGACCCTGGGACCATGACCTGAGGTGAAGGCAGATGCTTAACTACTGAGCCACCCAGGTGCCCCCCTTTATAGCATTTCTGCAAAAGTATCTTCCTCCTTTGAGTTTTATGACTTTGTACATGATACTTGGATTACCTGCTTTCTCACATGCATTAAGATGGTTTTTATTGGGGTGCCTGGGTGGCTCAGTTGGTTGAGCAACTGCCTTCGGCTCAGGTCATGATCCTGGAGTCCTGGGATCGAGTCCCACATCGGGCTCCCTGCTCGGCAGAGAGTCTGCTTCTCCCGCTGATCTCTTTCCTCTCATGCTCTCTCTCTCTCTCTCTCAAATAAATAAATAAAATCTTAAAAAAAAAAGATGGTTTTTATTAATTCTGGAAAACCTTATTCAATCATGACCATTGTAGTGAGAGGTTCCTTGAGCATCTGTCCTTCATCCAATTAGAATTACAACAATTTAGAATGAATTTGTGTATACCTCTCACCTTCTATAATTACAGTAAGTATTACTTATAATTCAGTATAACAATGGTCCAAACATCTTCAAATATATTAATTGATATTTATAGAGCAGAAGTAGTAACTGGTATAATATTATATTTCCACTTAGTACTTAGCAAAATTACAGAAAATTATAAAAAGCTGTAGAAAAAATTCACGACTTGTGGGAGAGATCTGATTCTATCACCCTCTAATCATAAATTTATTCAGTACAGTTAGTGTTTCCCTGCACTTGAATGGAAACATGGGTGGGGTCCATAAGTCTACTGGTCAATCTTTTGTAATGAAACATTCTTTGGCCATCTTAAGTCACAGAACACAGTCTCAATTTAGTAATTTTAAAGCTTAATAATGATACAAACTCTGAAGCCATTTAAACTCAAGGCTTTACTTATCTTCCAACTTGCACCTGCCTTCAAAAAAGCCAGCTTTTCGAAAAGTGAGGTGTGGTTAGCGTGTTCTCTTCTCTGTCTGAGTCTCAATTTCCCCCTCCATATCTTGACAGCCCCCAAATTTCCAAGGATTGGAGCAAATGGGATGGAGAAGAGCAAGGATTTTTCTTGACAAGACCTGACTTGGGAAGCTGGAACTGATTTGCTATATACCTTGGCAATAGTTAAAGTTGAATTTTTCTCTAGTGGTCATGTGTGTAGGTGGCTTGGAATCCACCGAGTTGCTGGGAATCCTCCTCTGTCCTTCCCAAGAGGCAAATCACACTCTTTACTGGTTGGTTGATGAAACACCTCTCCCACCTCCCACTGGATTTAGGAAGCTCTTGGTCCACTACCATCATCCCTCTGCTGAGGTCCCCTCAGTGCTCCAGGCTGTATGTTGAGACCGAGACTCAGAAACACAAACTCACTCTTCTTCCCATGTGACTTCTACCTAATCCTCGAGAAATGCTCTCATGTTCCTCCTTCCAACAAATTCTGGAAATACACTTGCTTCCCCAATTTTAGTTTTCTCCATTTTTGTCACAGACAAGGTCAGCAAGACTTTTAAACTTTGAGTTTCTCAGTACAGACTAAACAGTAGGGCAAAGAGACGTAACTTCACCTGAGCTGTGTGAAGCTGCCCAGTGACTTAATCACATTTCCTCTCTCCTGACTCAAGAATGTAGAATGGGGTTATCATTCAGTTTTCTCCAACAACATCCCTTCCCTTATTTTATTAAACTCATCTCCTGGGACTATTTCTCCGCACATGTGGGGCTGGGAGATGGTACTCCATGAATCATTCTTCGTGGTGGTGGGACTCACTGCCCAGGTGCTCTCCGAAATAATTCTATGTGACGTTTTCTCACAATCTTAACTCCTTATGCCATCTGTATGATGCCAGTGATACATCTGCATACCTATAATATCAACTATAGAACTGATTTTTCTAACAAAATCTGTTAAAAATTTCTTTATAAAATCTAACACTTCTTATAGTCTTTTTTCCCCCCACCTTTATCTAGGCCTCAATCCAGATTTCCATTGCAACAGCCTATGACATTAACATAGTCTAGGCATAAATATGTAAAGTGAGATATATTTATTCAATAAATAAATTATTATAGGAATAACCATTGAATAAAGTGGTATTTAGGATGCTGGTTGCTCTCAGCAAAAAAAATAAAAAATAAAAAAAATAAGATTGAGTTATCTACTTATTTCTGGGGAAGAATAAGTAGATTTAGAAGGAAATAAAATTTACTGAGAAATCCTGGGGTATATAATGTTGGGGTGCTATAAAATATGTTGTGGATTATTTGTTTATACATAAAATGTTAAGTATTCTATTTTATTCATGAGGTTGAAACTAAATTCTCAAGTGGTGTACTGCCAAATTATCTATCAAATAACAAGCATATAAAACCCTTTAAAAGGCCTTCATTTAAATTGCTGTTAAGATATCTCAGAGACAGTTGATACTGAATGTAGCAAGGATTTAATGAGATTGTAACAATAGAGTTATCGTTTTCTGCTGTCACTCAAAGCATCGTTTGTATTTATTTGTTTGAGCTATATTAGATTTATAGCATATAAGAGATCAAACTCAATATTGTTCAGAGGTTCTGAAACATATGAATTATTTTTCTAATGCCTTATCCCTTATTACTGAGGAAGGAAGAGGAGGAGAAGGAAGATAAGCAAGAGGACATTTTACTTCTCCGACCCCTCAGGTATCTTTCTGTTCCTTGCACCAACCTGGGAAACAAAAAATTATTGATTATTAGTCACCCTCAAGAAGAGTAAATTAAACTATAACAGAAGATAACTGCATTGATGTGGGGGATGGAGGTGAGGTATGAAATTGGGAGGAGGATCTCCTGTTTTAAACTAGAATAAAGTATTGTTCCCTTAAACTTTTTGTTTCATTTGGGTTAGTGTGGACAGAAGAATTTTAGATACCCCAGGGAAATCCTCAGTGACCCCACAGTTGTGAAGGACCTGTTTCTTGTAGAAGAAAGTGTCAAAACTAAGGCCAGCATGAGGGGATCAAAGTAAAGGTGAACCAAAAAGGATGGGTGGAACAAATGACAGAAAAATGTCTCCGAATTTTACTCTGAATTAACTGGTGTGTTTCATAATAAAGATTGACTCAACAAAAGGTGGTAAAGGGTATGTCTGAGTGCTCATCCTTTTGAGGACTGAGGATAAAGTAATGACATTAAGAGGAAACAGAAACCTCGTAGATCTTTAAAGACATCTTATAAAGATTGTTGTGTGGAAAAGTCATAAAAATGTACTTACCAAAATGTTGGGGTTGATGTAGAGCATGAAATCAGCCATAATACCTGGCTTGCTAAAATGTAACACAGAGGCTGCTGGGGGCGCAGGAAGATTTCGGATAAGGGTGTGGGCCTTTGGAATGCAGAGGCCTGCGTGGCCACTCTGCCTTTGGAATGCTGGAGAGTTCCTTTCCCCTAGCTTTCTTAGCCAAAACAGCCATCTTGTGATCTAAGAGATGTATGCATTGTCCCTTAGGCTATGTTTAGTAGAACATGCAGATTAGCATATCTTATAGTTCTGTAAATAGATCCTCCTAGTTTCAGTAAGACCCATTGTCACACATCACAGTGCTTGAGAAACAGTGATAAAGATTTGCCATTATCCTGAAGGACCAATAAAAAAGGGTCTTCGCCTCTGAGCATTGACCCCCTTGGCTTTTCCTCTCTTTCACAGAAAAGTTAGGAGTCATCTTTCATCCAGTGATACAGGGATTGCTGGCCATTCCCAGCACCAAAATTAGAAATAAAATCAGTTTTTAGGTCAAATAAGTTTGTGAAAGAGTACTGTCCATTTTAGAATATTTCATATCACACATTAATATATCTTACCGTGTTCCCTAAAAAATAAACATGCAGCTATCAATAATTCCATCTTAGTTAGGGTTCTCTAAAAAACTGACCCTGATACGGCAGCTCAAAGTTACGCATTTTGTTTAGGAGTTGATCTCCAAATAAGACAACAGTGGCATGGAGAAGTTACCCAGGGAGAGGGAGGAAGCACATTTGAACCACAGCCTGGAGCTAATTGCCACCGTGAACAACTGTAGTGCAATCCTCCTGGGGGACACAGAGGGGTAGTGAACGTGTCTTGGAGTTCTCTCAACTGAGGGATGAGGGAATGGGGGTATTTTATTTATATACCATCTTTGGTTGAAGACTTCTATTTCCGTCTCTGGTTGAAACTTGCTTTTAGGAACATGTGTAGAAAAAGCTGGGGCAAGATCCTGTGATCAGAAGTCTGTCTTCACACAACACATCATAGATGGACCCACTAAACAACCTTCAGCCTATGAATGATATGGGTGTGGTACCTATAGCCTCATCTGTTGTGCCCACTTCTTACTATGGGAAAAGGTCCGTTCGATCCTCTGAGTTCCTTTTATATCAATGAGAGTTATTAGAGAAACCTAACATAGAGGATACATATATTTTACTCAAAGGACAAAGTAAGTCCTTATATGTGCTTCTGGTACATTTTTTGCAAGCAGTATTTTTATACTGAAGTGAGAAAAATCATTTTAATGATGTTAAACTTAAGTGTAAAGATATAATCTTTCTAAGTTCCTTGGCCATCATTTTGTTCATGAAGTATTTTCTCAAACACGGATAGTTGAAGTTGTATTCATTCTGTTGATAATATAGGTGATCAGGAAGAAGTTAAAAACGGGCAAATAAGCAGTGTCATAAAATTTACTGATGTCAAATCACGCATTAACATCCTGAAAACAAATAGCTAGACTTTTGCAATCTTTGATTTTTGTTTATAATTTGCAAAGAAAGAATCAATCACTGGTTGGTTCTGAAGTTTGTTTCAATATCATGTAAAATTCATCTGAAATGTTACCTCCTAGAGAAAGCTCTTCCTTAACATAGACTCAAATAGGGTTAATATCTCACCATTTTACACTAGTTCTGTGCCTTCCCCATACTTTGAAACTATTATTGTAAGTCTTTATAATTGATTGTTTAAATCCAGTTTCCTCTGTAAATTCTGTGACTGTCTGTTGTTTATCTCTGTATTTCTAATGTCTGTCTCAGATGTTGGTACATATTTTGCTTCAGTGGGCAACTATTCAAAGACAACCAATGATAAACTAAACTAGACACACAGAGGTATATAGAGAAAATAGATGTCCCTAATATCAAAGAAAAGTAAACCATATCCACAGACACTATATAAATATAAAAGGTCAGTTTTCTCCTTTAGGTCCCAGTCATGTGAACAGTTATTAAAAACATGGCTATGTAGTTTTAGAACACTGGCGATGCCAATCTTCTCACTTTTAAAGACTGTTATAGAACAAGTTGAAAAATATAAACATCCTTTAAAAAAAAAACACATGATAAGCTACCATTTTTCAATAAGGAGCTGTTTTATTCCTTAGATGAACACAAGACAAAAAAAAAAAAGACTTGAATTCTTATAGTTATATCTGGTTAATGGAACATCTCACTAGATAAAATGTTTTTGACAGTCAATGCAAGGCTCTGCTTATAAATCAATATTTTCCCTTAATTTGGTAATTTCCCATTTTATTCTCCATAGATAAATAAATATTTGACTTTGCAGCATCAAATATTTTCTCTTATGAATGCTTTTTGCTATCAAAGTTCATTATGTAGTTACCAAATATATTTTGTCATCTGAGTATTCCTCTTTGAGTAGTTTCAAGTGGGAAAATATTGCATTGATTCCAGCATTTATTCTATATAGAAATTGCAAATCACAACATAATGCATCTGGCCAGAAAGAGTCTCTAAGGAAATAATGGAAAATAGCAATAGCTTCAAAATAATCTTCAAGGCTTGCTTAGATGCCATTTGAGAGATGAAGAGGTCCATATACTTGACCAAATAGTAAATAAACTTTGCAACTATTTGGCACATTATCCTTTATGCATATTTATTTAAATAAAGCTAAATTTCTGCTTGTATGAAGACAGTGAAGCTCCACATCAGTAATATTTAGGAGAAACTGAGTTCATCCTAAAATTGGGGACTACTGTATGTAATTGAGGAAAAAAATATACTTGAAAGACTTTCATTTGCATCTGGATTATTTTTCTAATGTTCACTAAAGGCATTCCTATAATTAATACATTATTTAAATAGATCAAGGGCAGATAGCCCTAAAAATAGCAACACGTATTTCTAAAAATGACATACAAATATATTCATCTCATATTTCTAAAAATGACAACTCCTAGTTCATGTAATTTTTCTTCTTCAGCTTACTTCAAATACTGAAGTCCCTCAAAAAAAAAAAAAAAGTACTCACTAACTTGTCCATTTGCTATAACATTTATGTGATCTTTCTTTGTTTTGCCCAAATATATATTATGATGAAAGTTAGCAAACATCTTGCTGAAGTCTGAATGCTGTGTCTGTGCTAATTTTATCATCTGCTCACCATAATGCTGCTGACCACCTGATGCTGACTTTGAGAGAGCATGAATTTCTTCTCTATGTCATTCAGAAGCCAACCCACTATTACTTTGTTCTAGGATCCTCTCTCTCTTGTGATATCATGTTTCTTGTTAGAGTTGGGTGAATTGATCTCCTTTGCCTTTCTCTGAACTTCTCTGTTTTGGGTACCCCTATGTTTCATGAGGTTCTTTGGAAAAGAAGGATGGATTGGCGTGGGAGTAGAATCCTCTGTCTTTAAATATATAATAATTGTATGTATATATGCAGACTGATTCTGATCCTTTTGATTTCAAATAAGCCCTATTTAGGCTATTTGGGATCTTAAAACAGCTAAACGTGCTGGAGTATTTATATTTTATTGACGATACATGATAGAAAACACATTCTTTCCACCTTCCCCACCATCACATGTATTCTCTGCTTGCTCTACCACTTGAATATGGAAAGGTCAAGTTGTTTTACAGAGGTTATTCTAATGTTGTTATCTAGAAAGGGATAAATGAAATCAACTAAGCACATATATGGCTTTAAGAAGACATATCCCTGGGGCACCCAAGTGGCATAGTCAGTTAAGCATTCGACTCTTGGTTTTGGCTCAGGTCATGATCCCAAGGTCGTGAGATGGAGCCCCATGTCCAGCTCTGTACTCAGTGTGGAGTCTGCTTGAGATTCTCTCTCCACCTCTCTCTGCTTCTCCAGCTCAGATGTGTGCTCACTCTCTCTCTCTCAAATAAATAAATCTTAGGGAAAAAAAAAGAAGAAGAAGACATACTGTTATTTCCAACTTGTTAACATACTGTAGTTTAGTTCATCTACACCAAGAGGCCTGTAGGGCTCAGTTGGACAGTTCATATTCATACATATCTTTCTCAATTTATGGTGGGGTTATGTCTTGACAAAACCATTGTGAGTTAAAAATATAAAGTGAAAGTACCTTCACTACACCTGACCTGTGGAACATCAGGGCTCGGCCCAACCTCCCTTAACTGTGCTCACAACACTTACGTTAGGCTGCTGTTGGGCAAAATCATGGAACACAAAACCTATTTGATAATTAAGTCTTGACTATCTTATGTCATGTATTGACTACTGCACTGAAAGGGAACAACAGAAGGGTGTATGGGTACAGATGATTGTTCGTGTGTCAGTCATTGCCCCTCAGTATTGGTTGAGTAGGAGCCAACACTGCTGCCCCCATCCAGCTGCACTGGAGAGGGTCACACTGGCAGTGTGAGGATCTGGCAGTGGGAAGGATCTATATTCAAAATGCCAAGTACAGTTTCTACTGAATGCTTGAATATGTATTACTTTCACCCCTTCATGAAGTTAAAAAAAGTTCTGGTTCAAACCGCCATAAATCGAGGACTGTCTGTAATTAACTATAATATATGTTAGTATATTTGAGCTTCCATTCTGTGTTCCCCAAATCAGACATCTTTAATAGTACCACTGTGTGGATACATTTTACTTAGTAGAAACAGTACATTTTTGCATTATATAATTACTAGATAAATATGATAAATAATGATGAGTAATTACCAGAAAAAATATGAATTGATTAAAAGTTTGATCTAAAAAGGATCTGAGTGACCACATAGGTGGGACTTCTTGTTTTTCCAGAGAAGATGCAGAACGATTAGAATGCTTTAACCGATGGCAAAGTTCTAGGATTCAGCAACTGTCAAGTCAACAACTGACTCTCCCAGTGTTGGCACAGATCATATCCCGTATGGGTGTCAGGTTGGAACAGGAAGTGAAAGTCACTGGATACTTGGCTCTCTTTGAAAATGGAAAATTAGATACAGCGAGGAGTTGGCTAATGTCTGGTTCTTTTAGATACCTAAATTTCTCATTTAAATCTAAAAATTTATAGTCATCCAATGATTAAAAAAATTTATTTAATGTATAATCATGAATTCTATTACATTATTTGTTTTGATAAATTTTCACTGGATCCATACTTTCTATCAGAGTTCGTTCATTTACAACACTTGAAAAAATTAGAAGAAAGAAGATTATCAAGCTATAAACCAGTGTCTACAATATTTCTCTAGCCCAGACCTTTCCCAAGTTCCAAGCTTTATATTTAAGCTGCCAACATACATTTACATGTATGTCTCATACTTTCCTCAAATTCAACATTTCCAAAATTAAAGCAACTACCTTCTCTCCAGAAATTGGTTCTTTTACTTCATTACCATGTCACAAATTGTACCACCACCAATCCTGTCACTGAAGCAGGAGTTTTTCATCGATTATCTCATACCTGATAAAATAACATTTGCTATTGATTTTACTTCCTTTTATCTCTGTCCCTTCTTCTCTCCTCCTGCTACTTCCTTTGTTGTGATTCTTACTATTTTCACTGAGATTTTGCAAGAACTCCTGATTGTCCTCCTGTCTCTATCCTGGACTGCTTCAATTCATTCTTCATAACACAATACACATGTTTTCTCTAAAACACGACTGATTATGTGGTTCCATTGCTTGAATTATTTCAATGACTTTTCAGAGCCTTTATGTAAAAGGTCAACATCTTCATAGGGTGGATGAGTTTGATCTGGCCCTTACTTTCCTGTATGGTTTCCACTCCTCCATATCCTAGGTCCTCATCATATTCTAGACAAAGAAACATTGAGGTATAGGTGATCCCCAAAGAACCTCCACCCATTTCTCACAAAAGCTCTTTCCCTATTGTCATTTTAACTTCCTGTCAATCTCTATTTTTCAAATGCTTCATTTGGTCTCACTCTTCTATTCTCAAAAACACCTAGTACATAATTCTATCAGTGCATGTTTCACACTTTATTGAATTGTGTAGCTATTTATCTCCCCAAGAAGTCTGTGCGCTCTCCTATCAGTCTCTTGAACCTAAAGGTTATGCATCCCAGTGCCTGGCAAGCTACCTTACACAGAGTGGACCTTCCACGAATGCCTGCCCCTTTCAAATGATTTTTCTCTCATCTCCTAGATACTTCTGGAGGCATTTTGCAATCATTAGTATGTCAAAGAAGTATATCACCAGACTCATAGGTCTTTTAAAGATGTCAGTGACATTTTCTACAAAATTTGTCATTACGTACACACACACACACACAAATCAAACTCAGTAACTGGAAGCAATGTATTTGAATCTTCCTTATGTTTTGATCTCCAGCATTAAGTTACACCCACACTTGCTTCAAACAGGAATTGTGTACCATTTCTGGATGTCAGGGAAAATAAAAAACAAAAATCCAAAAAACTTCATGTAGATAATTGTAAACCAAAAAACTCTTTATTCAAAGTTATCCAATAGTTTTTCCCCATATTCTTTTTCATCTTGCACATTTAACTCCCTGCACTCTTTCTGCAAACTTAAGGAAAGACCAACATTTTGCTATGATGCTCTCCTTTTTGTCCCTTGGTGAATAATTAAAAGTTGCCTTTAGCCATGGCAGCTTGTGTTTGAAATCAGTTCCACTGAATAAAAAAATTTGTCACATAAGACATGTTACTGATTTAAAGACCTCCAAGCAACACTCCAAAATGACCAAGAATGGTTTTCTAAGGTCAGCAGATGACATGCATCCCTAAGGGTTAGTGTTAGAATAAGGGCTTAGCATGGTATCAGAAAGAAGAATACAGTACTATTCTCCAGAGCTGGCATCAATGTCGAGTTTTAGTTATTTGTGATTATCAGATGCTCTATGGCTAAGGAGATGGACACTTAAGTAAACTGTAATCTCTGATTTTTTTTTTTTTTTTGTAATCACCGATTTTTGATGGGTATTGAAGTTGACACACTATACTCCAGGTTGTTTTAAGTGTGTGTGTATTCCTCTATTATACTTTAAAAAAATGTCCTTAGGTCTGTCTTTTAGTGAATCTTTAAAAAAAAAAAAAAGTCCATGCATGAGTCTGCCTGGAAAGAATAGTATTACATGCACTTGAAAATCCTGACCTGGCCCTTCTGACGGTTTTTAATGTAATGAAGACTGTGTTCCTAAGAAAACATAACTATGTACAGTCAAAGGTAGACAAATTAAGAAGAAATTATAGGGATTAGAACTGAACAGGGTTTTCATATTTTCAAAAGTAAATGTGTTTTTGTGGCTATACTTACATTTAAACAAAAAATGTATTCTATTTTCTATTCCTTTTTCCTGTAATCAAATGTTAGCAGTCTACAGAAGAATACATTAAAACAAAGTACACATACATAATACATAATATACGTAATAAATAAATACATAAGAAATACATAAATAATAATAATAATAATAAATACATAATAAATACATAATATACCTAGATATATAACCACAGATACAAACATATTTAATAAAAATGTTATAAAATTAATATAGGTTTAATGGAGAAAACATGAAGGTGTTAGAAACTTATGAAGATAATGAAATTCTCAATAACTCTACCACCTCAAAATTGCTGCAAATATTTTCTTTCAAAAATCTTTTAGTTCATTCTTTTTGTTATAGTTCTGTTGATCTTTTTCTTTTACTTATAGACATTAAATAATTGATATTAAATGTATACATATTTTCATATATATTACTAATTTTCATACATTATTGAAAAATATTAAACTACCAGTTAATGTGTCATTTGATGTAATAAACGATAGTTTATTTAGCACACTTAGAATACTGTTTATTTTATATATAATCTTGTATGATCATTGTTATATATATGAATTTTTACATAAAAATTTACCTAAAATTGATTTAAGCCAGGGATCACTGGGTCAATGAAACCTAAAATTTTTAAGATTCTTCAGACATTGAAAAAATATTTTTCTAAGTGGCATATGTTATGCTAGTTGTCTTCCATTTATAAGCTTACCTTCAGCATGACATTCTTACAGTTTTAAGCAAAATCTTTTTATTTTTTATTTTCTTTATTCATCTTTGTCTATTTAAGTTTTGCAATTGATCTTTTATTAATGATTTAGAGAATATTTATTCTTTTAGAGAGAAAGAGAGAGTACATGTATGCATGTGAGGTGGGGGAGGGGCTGTGGAAGAGGGAGAGAGAATCATAAGGAAGTTCCATGCTGAACGCGGAGCCTGATTCGGGGCTCAATTCCATGACTCTGAGATGAAATCAAGAGTCAGATGCTTGACCAACTGAGCCCCATGGTGCCCCTAGGAGTATTTTTCATTGCTTGTAAAGCATAGCAGTTTCGAAATGCTGATAAGCTATGTCCATTTCCCACTTCCCACTGACATGCTTTGCATCTATTGCATTTTTAGTATTTTCTGAGTTCCAAGTTCTACTCAGAAATAAAGAAAGGTATTATTCCATGATTTCTTCTGGTCTTTAATGACTACTTCCATACTTAAACTTTATTCTTCAATATGTTATTTAGGTCAATGATGTGAGTTGAAAAGCATTTTTTTTTCCCAATAGCTTAATTTTCATGGAATAATTTACTTTTATGAAATCCACTATAAATGTATTTTATTTCTGGCCTCTCAATTCTTTTCCAGAATCATTACTTCACGATTATATTATTGTTGGCTTCATAGTATTTTATAAAATCTACTGGCATACTTCTACCCATTGTTACTTTAATAGGAAATTTTCTAAACCTCAAATATAATTTGTCAAGGATTAACATCATTCTGGTGACCAGTCTTGAACCTCAGTTCAAGAACTGACAGCACATGTATCTCAATATATTTGATTCCATTGTTAAATCACATATCACGTGGTAGTTTTTCAGTTTACTACACTGGTGCTGTTTTTGTCTTTAAGAATATTCTTCCAGTTTCATATACAGCTGCTATCATGGTGAGGAGATTGCATTAATTATAAAAGAGAGAGAAGGAAAAAGAGAAAGAAAGGGACTGGCTCTGACTCCTTTAAAGGCGTTCATTAACTGGAGTTCACTGAAATGATTGTAATTCACAGAATGTTCTGGAAAGTTGGAGAACTGGGCTGGGATGACAGAAGCAGGAGCTGTTAAGATTCACTCATGACTGGAGGCAAAGCAACATCACAGAGACAGTCTTGATAACACGTAGCCACTGTCATGAATATCTGGATGCCTCAGGGGGCTCTGTTACTGCCACCAGCAAAGGTGTGTGAAGTTGGGGATGCCTACTGTGTACACCTGTGTCAGCGCCGCAAGAGGAGCTATGTGTTTCGAACACTGACAGGTATCTATCGCAAAGAGCCTCGTAGAAGGGAATTGCAAATAAAGAAATGGATAACAGCTTTAAGATTTTTTTACCTTGTCCACTCACATTGTCTTGAATGAGTTTTCTATTTTGTGGCATAGAATTGTAGGATTTTTGTCCATTGTCCATTTATTTCACTTCTAGTCTCCTCATGATTAATTAATCACTTTAATATGCTTGTGGGCCAATCTATTTTGATTAAACCCTCAGTCTTTGTTGCCTAATACCTCTATAATTACTTGCTTCTGCCAATTCAGTGCTACTACTTGGCCTTTGTCACTAGAGAATCACATTATCTTTCAATGAAATCCATGAATATATCAGTAAATCCTTCCCTTCTATGATAGTTATCTATTGCTGCATAACAATTTACCCTAAAATTTAGTGACTGGCCAGAGGTGATAATTCAATAACTACATTAACCACTATAATTAATGGGCACAAGATTATTAGTGTCCTATTCTGTAATACTAAACAGGTTTTACTGCACATAAAGATAAATAAGTTTGAAAACCAATTCCCATGTTTCCATTTCTTCAAGTGTTGTCCAAATACTTTTCACCAAAAATTCCACATTTGTCAGCATTTTGGGGTGAAGACTATGGGATTCACTGTAATAAGAGTGGGTCTTGCATGATCCATAAAACCACTGAAGGTCCTAGAGGGAAGACTCTAGGTTGAGGTTTCAGGATCAACTTCATGAACCACACCCAGACATGACAAAGTAGATGCTCACTGTGGAGCTCCACTACTTCTGCCATGCCTTGAATCAATAAAATCAATAGCTCATAATCAATGGATTTCTTCATGTAGCTCACTTCTGAGTCAGAGTCACATGCAAGTGTGTTTTGCTGGCAGAACAAGCCTTATGTTTATAACCGAACATCCACTGAACCTCAGATGCATAATTTCTGTGTATTTAACCTTGAAAAGGTACGTTTCATCATGTAACAAATTCTCAAAATGTAAAAAATGTACCCCGAATTTTGGGGTTGACCAAATGGTATATGACCACTACAAACTCATTTTCCCTCCCCACTCTCTCTCTCTCGTTCTTTCTCTCTCAGTTATAATTTCCTGATGTTATTATATCTATTCAATATATTTGGAGACTATGAATTTTACCTGGTATTTATATTATCCATATGAAATCACTTTCCTATGTAATAGATTTTTTTCATTATGTTTTGTTATTAATATTGCCATCACTATTTTCTTTCACTGTGTTTGTCTAATATAATTTTGACCCTCAATTTATATTTATACTTGATGGGTCATTTTTTAAAAATGTCTCATAAACATGGAGTCACTTAATGTTTATTTTTTAATCCAATCTGAGAGTCATTTGAGGGAGTTATTTTCCTAAATGAAGCTTTCATTTATAAGCCACATCATTAATTTAAATTCCTTCAAAGTTTAATCTGCTAGTGGCTGCATCCATCAAAATTTTAATTCCGAAATCTTATTTTTCCTCCCCATTGAATCCTTATCAAAACTAGATTGTCCTTTTTCATGACATGCTGCTTTGATTTCATAGCATCCTCTTGAAAGTTGTTGAAAACACAAAGTCATTTTTCAAAAATTGTGTTTCCCTTCTTGCAGTAAGTCTATTACAGAAAAGTCATTATGTCAAAATTTGAAGGAATTGGACGCTGACCTTATATTGCACTGCAGAATTTCTTCATATTTCTCTATTTTCTGCCCTTATTATTTTATTAGTTGAGACAAAGGGAATTAAATCCACTAAACTAATTAGATATATGGAAGAGGTGAGGAAATAAACCACGTGCGGGAAGGTCCCCCAGAGAGAAGCAAGAGCAGGAAGCAGAATCATCCTGTGCTGAAAGGAGCCTTGATTGGGGGGTTGGGGGATCACTAGTTCTGAAGCGCAAAAAGGTCAGAAGGGACATGGTCCTGCTGGAGATGCCACTGAAGAGGGGGAGAGAGAAATACTTGAATTCTCCTTTCTCTGGGCTCCCCATTTGCTTTCCATGCCTCTTGTTAACCCAAACAAGTGAAAGGCAGTGACACAGGAATCTGGGAAATGCAGCCAGAAAGGTTCATCTTCTCTTTTGTAAGAAGAACAGAGAAAGGTTGGAGAAAAGAGAGAGAGAGAGAGAGAGAGAACACACAGGATCAAGTAGACACTGTCTACCTGTTCTACTGGTCACAACATTCTCCAGGCATCTATCAACTTTAATTTACCAGACCAGCTTTATGCTGCCACTGAAGCTGAAGCAACTTTGGGCCTTTATAATGAAGACACTTGTATCCTCTTTGTAACAAGAAGAGACTCAAGGTCTCAGCGATCATGAGTTTCTACTTCTAGTCATGGCAAAATACTTTTATTTATGGTTTTTTTTTTTTAGATTTTATTTATTTATTTTTATTTTTTATTTTTTAAAGATTATTTATTTGAGAGGGAAAAAGAGAGCATGAACAGCAGGGAGAGGGAGAAGCAGGTTCCCTGCTGAATCAAGAGCCTGACATGGGGCTCCATGTGGGGCTTAACCTCGGGACCCTGAGATCATGACCTGACCTGAAGGCAGAGGCTTAATCGACTGAGCCACCCAGGTGCCTCTTGTGGTGAAATATTTTGAGTTCTAAACATTCTACCAAGAGTAATTATAAAACTAAACAAAATAATAAAAATGTGTTTGAAGGCATTAGACTTAATAAAACAGCACAAGACTGAAGGGGACTAGGGAACAGAAAAAAGGGAAGTGCAGAGAAGCGAACCTGAAAATGTCACTACTTTTTTCTCCCAAAGCATTTAGTAATTCTCAAAAAAACTGAGAGGCTGAATAAATGAGAAGAGCTTTCAGCAGTCTTAGAAAGCTGGAAGGTCAATAATTTCACCAAGGAGTAAGGGTCTTAGGAAATACCTTAAGTTTTCAATTGGTTTTTCTAAAGAAAAGGGCAGGAAAAAGTAAAAACATCCCATCTTCACAAAGCCTGAAGCCCTCTGCCATGATGAAGGAGTCTCTGCTTGGACAAGGTTATTTGATCCCCACCTTAACTGCCCGCCAGATCCAAAAACAAAATCTCTGGAGAAAAACAGTGACATACAGAACTAAAAATCATCTCTAAAATATTTCATTCACAATGTCTCACATCTGAACAAAATTACCAATGTGCCAGGGGAGGAGACAAAATGATCAGAGAAGAAGAGAGGTGGGGAGAATGAGAGAGAGAGAGAGAGAGAGAAATATACCCATAGGAAATCTAGATATTGAAATTAATAGACATAGGTTTTAATTTAAATGAATAAGCACACTACAAAGACCAGCTAAAAATGAACAATAATGGAAACTATAATAAAAAATAAATAAGAATTCTACCACTGAAGAAAGTTATCATGTCATTTATGTCAAAGTAGATAAATTCAACAAAATTTAGATATAAGAGGAGAAAGTGTCATTGAATTAGAAGGTCAGGAAAAGGGACAGCTGGCTGACTCAGTGGGTTAAGCCTCTGCCTTTGGCTCAGATCATGACCTCGAGATCCTGGAATCGAACCCCGCATCAGGCTCTCTGCTCAGCAGGGAGCTTGCTTCCCCCCTGCCCCCCGCCTGCTGCTCTGCCTACTTGTGATCTCTCTCTGTCAAATAAATTTAAAAAAAAAAAAAAAAAAAAAAGGCCAGGGATAAACAGTAAGTCTGATACATGAAGAAAAAAGAAAAGGTGAAGAATGTAACCAAATAGTATGAGACCTGTAAGAGAGGGTGAGAAATTTGAATACAGGCATAATTAGAAGTCCCAGATTGAAACACAGAGATGAACTAAGTAATGCAAAGCCAAAGAACAGTAAAAAATCTGACAAAATCTAAGTGAATATTGTTGTTTAACATAATTTGTTATAAGATTAAAACTATGTAGTGTACATAGAATTAAAATACATGACAATAATAGCAAAAGAAGTGGGGGGTAGGTGGATTTGGAGTTTTCTCAGACCTCCTATGGTCTGTATCATATAAAAGTATGAATTATTATCATATTTAGTAAGTAAGGGATTTATGTTGCAATCCTTACGGTAACTTCTAAAATAATATTAAACAGAGTTTATTAACAAGCTAATAGAGAATAATAAATGGGCTAATTAAAAAGTATATTCCAAAGAAGACAATAGAGATATAGGAAGAAACGTAGAACAGGTGGACAAATTAAAAAAGGAGTAACATAACATATTTAAACCCATCAATAATTATATTAAACATAAATAGACTAAATACTCCAGTTAAAAATGATGTCAGTTTTGGGGGGGGAACACAACTATAGACAGACTTTAAAAGCTGGCACAGGGCTGCCTAGGTAGCTCAGTCAGTTAAGCATCCAACTCTTGACTTCGGCTCAGGTCATGATCTCAGGATCCTGGGGTTCTCTGTCTCCCTCACCTTCTGTCCACCCCCTCTCCCTCTATAGAAATAGTAATAATTATAAATAAAAGCTGACATAAATTCTTAAATGTAAAGGTACAGAAAAGTTGCCAGTAAAAGGGTATAAACATATATATCATGCAAAGAGTAACCAAAGAAAAGCTAGTGTTCTGTCTTAATGTTGGGCTAAGTAAATTCAATGAAACAATTATTACTAGAAATACAGACATACACCATTTACAAATTGCCATAAATGTGTGCCTATCTTGTGTAGAAAACTGTAACTGATAATTGCAAAAATGCACATTTTCTTCAAACACACATGAACTCATTAGGAAGTTAGATAGTATGTTGGACCACAAACACATATAGAAATTGCAAAGAATTAAAATCACACATAAAATGTGCTCTGATAAGTGGAATTAAGCTGAAAATCAAAAGGAAAAATATAATTTTAGAATACAAAAGAAGTTTGAAAGTTAAACAATAGACTTCTAGATAATCCATGAATTAAGGGAAAAATAACTATGAAAATGAGGGAAAAAATTTTGAAACAACTTATTAAAAGAAAAAAAAAACACAATTCTATAACTTTTACAGCATCTTTTCAGAGGCTTGACATAATGTTCTCATTTACTTCCCTTACCTTTTGAGCTTCATCAGCTCTGCTGTCTTGAGGACTAATTTACAGGTGGCTTTCCACATAACCTAGACTTGATACAATCTTTTCTTTCTCTAGGTCCCACTCAAAACTGGGAACCTTATAGAGTATTGGTAAAAGGGTCCAGAGAAGACATACAAATTTATAGTATATGTAGCCTCCAAAAAAAAAAAAAAAAATCCAGGGATCCCCGCAGGTGTTATATATTTGGTCAGCATTAGTGCAAGATGAGACACCTCGTCTCATTTTAGGGGTGATATATTGACACGTCAGAGACCATCTGCTCCCTAAAATCTTTCTTAAAATGGCAGGCCTCTGCATTTTGTGTTTTTATTCTCCCTCTGGGCAAACATATGTCAAACTAGCACATCTGGGTGTTTCCCCTTCCTGCACACCAAGGACAATCAGTGAGATGGAGCAAATTATGTTCTGTGGGATGTCGGTTACATGGAAGTTCTGGAGACTTTATTTTAATAGTAACAAGAAAGTTGACATATCCCTGAGGAAAGATAGCGAAATTGTAATAGTATCTCTCCCAGCTGAAGGCAAGCCGCCCTGATCGTCTTTGATGATTGGTATGGGGGAAAGGCGTGTTGCAGGTCAATAGGGGTATATCAAAGCAAAGCCTGTGTTAATTTGCTCTAACAAGGATACGGTATCTGTCACAGCAGCTCCAACTGGAGTGACTCTCTAATTATATTTACAATAATCCACACTCATTGTCAAGATGTATCTGACTTTTATGACAGTCAAAGAGGTGAATCAAAAGTAGGCTTGATAGGATTCCTATCTGTTTTCAGGTCTTTGATGGCAGCATTAACTAGGATGATTCTCTGGGGGGGGGTGATAAATTGCCGCGCAGAGAGAGGAATTCGGTTCCATGGATTTTCACTTAGCCTCTCCTGCTCTGGCCCTCACACCACAGGTAAGAGAGCTGGTGTGGGTGGGAATTCTGCCAGTTTCTGATTATGAATGTTGCAACTGGTCCCAGCTGGAGATGGATTTGGAGCAAATCTGCGTTTATTATCTGGGTGTCATAATTCTGCCCTCGGACACATGAGCCAAGAGGGCATTTCAGTGTCTTAGGAATCATATCAACTCAGAGCCAGTATAAAATATTTAAAATTGTGAACATTGCTTTCTCTTCAGTGTCCATTTTTCATATCAAATGGCCTCTGGTCCTTTTGGAGAAAGATTTAAGCATATTCTCATGCAAGATCCTTACTCAAGTAACAGCCTGTGATGGAATGAGTAATGATCTAGTTTGCCCAGAGCTGAAGGGTTTCCCAGGATGTGGGATTTTCAGTCCTAAAGCCAGGATCCAGGATGATCAGTCACCCTATCTGTGAATTAACTTTGGCTGGGAACTGGGGGAAAGACCTTAACTTCCTCTTGTGGTGACACAAATTGGGTTTCTCTTCACCAGACCTAGATCATGGTTTCATGGAAACATACATAAGTAAGCTACACACCTGTTTATTCCTAGGGACTTCTGTTCATCTGACTACCAACACAGAACTATATATGTCAGAGCATCGTTTACCATTTCAGCACTGTGGCTTGGTATGGTCATTGAAATCACAAGGTCTAGAACTCTCAAACCCCAGTCTCCCTCTGTCTAGGATCCAATTATTATCAAGGAAATCAAGGACCTCAATTCTACCTCAATTATATTCCACTTTTATCCTTAACATAGGGATGTCACCATGGAACTTTCCAGAAATACTGGTATTGTCCTCACAATTACACTGATCAATTCTTTGTAAAGGGAGTCTTCTGAGCATCCTCAGGATACATGTGGAGAGAGAGGGAGTGAACTGCACTTACCAGATCCCCTCTAGCCCTACCATCTCCCTAACACTTAACTTCTCCTTTAGGTTATGTCAGGAAAGCCCCTCCCAGCATTCATGAACTCTCGTTAATATAAACTCTTAAACCCAGACTTCAATAGCCAAATGAATAAAGAGATAAAATTCTTACTTCTCTAAATTCCAAATGAAATTTAGAGTAACATTATATTATATTTGGCTTCACCCAAAATTAAATTTGTCCCCTTTGAGAGGTTCTATGAATATAATACATTTTTCTCCAATTATGTACAGATAAAAATTAACAATGTTTTGGGATTCCTTTGCTGTGTATGTCATATCCTCCTGGAGGAAACCTATGTTTCTCTTCCTGGAGCATTTTGGAAATAACTTTAGTTATCGGTCTTGAGACAATGAAAGATTACAAGGTAGTTTGAGCAAACTGTGTTGGGTGAGGTAAGGAAGTATTATCTATTTAAGGGAAGGCTACTTTTCTAATAGTGAAGTTCTTGCCCATTGTATTAGCAAAAAGGATGAGGAAAAGTTGGTGGTGCAAGCTTCTCAGCTTTGTCCAAATGCACACATTGTCCCCACCCCAAATATCAAGGTCCCAGTACTTCTTCATAAATGCTGTAAACTGAAGCAATAATGTCCCAGTATTAACACAGGGGCTGATGATGTTGTGAAATCAACTCATACTTTATTTATGCTTCTGTACATTTAAATTTCTGTTTGAATCCTCAGCCACAACTTTCTTCCCTGTAGCTCTGGGAGATGATATGTTCTTTCACGTTTATCATAGAAGTTCTCTTGTACCCTAAGCCTGATTTGAACAGAGTTCATACACATGAGTGTAAAAAATTTTTTTGTCTGTTCTTCTTCACCTTTAGAAATGGATAGCAGCTCTCTGTCCTTGTCATTGTCCATATTACCATAAAATACCATTATCATTACAACAGCAACTTGATTTTCCAAAGCCTTGAATTTGGCCAGCTCTCCATCTCAGCATCTGCAGATGATGATTTAAGTAAATATGATGTCACCGCATGCCACAAATTACCATTATCCCTTCTGCCATCTGAAAGTGCATCATGAATGTGTTCATATTCAAATAGGAGTTAAACTCAGTGTTAGAATCCTATCATAAGAGGTATTTTTCTGCGACCACTGCTGATAAAGTATTATAACAATCAGTGTCAAACCAGGAAGCACACTGACTCTCTGAATATTCTAGATTAAAGGGATTTAATTTAGGAAATTGGTGACGGACTGATAATCCGATTAGGAGACAGCAAGGCAACCCATAAATTAGCAATAGCAGGTTATCAGAACTACACTTTGCCCGGGGTGGGGTGGGGGGGAGAACAAAGACAAAAACAAAAACAAACAAAAAAAACAAATCTAGAAGGCAATGACACCAAAGAGCCTTGTCAAGGGCTCACTAAGCAGAAGCCAAAACTATGGCAGACCTGTTTCACTGATGTTTGAGCCACAGGTGGTATGTGGACTTTGCTGGAAACTCAACCCAAAAAAAGGAGAGAGAAAAATACCCTGATTTCTTCCTTCCTTCTACTTTCTGACTCTTATTCAATGCCCGTTGTTAGCCAAACTTTGGCCAAAGCCAGTTGACAGAGTTGGAAATCGAAACTCTGTATGGGAAGACTAAGGAACAACTATGAGAAAGAAAAGCTGACTGCTAGCTCAATGGAACATGTAGTGGTAGGAGGGAATGAAAGAAAAGTTAAAAAGAATAGACTGGAGGGATGGTGATGGTGAGGGGCAGGGAGGAGCTGTTGATGGTAATGAGGGCAGTCTATAGTAGCATGAAACCAGACTGAAGAGCATATTTGACACATTTGTGAGACTACCTCATCCCAATTATGGACAATGGATAGCATTCTCAGAAAAAGAAAATCACTCTAGAATTTTCTTTCTTTAGACCACTATTGAAAAAGGCACATTTCTGAACTTACGCATGGCCATGAACCTACCATGAACCTACCAATGCTACCAAGCACTCTGCACTTCATATAGCAGACAAGACACATCTAAAAGAAAATGTAAGGCCTTTCATGGCTTTGGGTGAATCTCTAATGTTAAAACTTCGTAGAGAGAGAAGATATGGCATTGAGGACATCCAAGTAACAGCCAAACCACTTCATCCCTTAAACCAACTCAAACCATGGGATTTATCACTTGGATGTTCCAGGTGTTCTGAACGTTTCCACATTCAGAATTCTTTGCTCTTCCAGAGGACACTGGCTTGTCTGCTGGCATTGCAAAAAACAGCTGTCAGTGATCTCCCCACCCAAGAAAAGAGAGAATCCTTTATGTTGCTTATATTGTTAATAAAATCTGAGGAAGAAAAGGTTGCTGTCATTTCTCATGGCACAATTTCGTAAGAGCTCAGAGCTTTGTGTTTGAACTTAAATTTAGTTTCTTATTTTTAATGTGGATAATTCCTTTGTGACATATCCTAAATTGTTTATATATAGTTTATGCCTTATACTCAAAATAACATATGGGATGTCATCTGTTAGTTCTGAAAAGTTTGACGCTAATGAGTGTAAAATGGCAAGACAAAGTTATATCTCTTATTATCAAAACTATGAAACCACTTACCATGTGCATGTAAGAGGAAGTTTTCATAGACACACAACAAAAAACAAAACAAAACAAAACAAAACAATAACAACAACAAAAAAAAACAACAAAAAAACCCCTTTGAAAATTATTGGAGAGATAGAACATAAGTGATCATTTCTCTTTTGGTAGTTATTCTTACTTTCCTCTTATTCTAAAATGAACATGTGTTATTATAGCATTATGTATATATTTTATTAATAAAGTAAATGTTTGAGTTACCAACTTTCAATTTTATTCTATTTTCAGAAAACATGTTGTCTCCCTGTCACTCCTTAATAATTTTGTAAAATTTTACTTACAACTCCTTCTTATACTAATATTAACTGAAATAAGGTGTCAAGATATATTATTATAATACACTAATACTGTCTAAAACTTGATACTACTTGTAAATGAACTCCAGGAAGACATCATTTGTCATACAGTCTGGATGACTGTAAGTGCAGCTTGTATTTTAAATGTTGTTGAACTGATGATTAACAACTGAATTTGCCATAGGAACTTGTATAAAAAATAATTATTTATAAATACAGTTTTGGAGCCTTTGAATAAAGTTGTAATATCTTTGGTACATAGATATAATGATCTGTAACTTCCTTTTGTTCAGTTAGAATGTTAAGAATCTATTACACTTAATACAAAAAGAATCTATTACACTTATGATATCAGTTATGTTACTGACATCTAAGAATTTTTCCTAATTTTTATTATTTATCATGTTATAATATTACTCTGTCACCTCACTGCTCCCAATCAATAAAAATCACTAAAATGAATCTTATAATTGGTGTTCCCAAGGTCACACAGAAATTGAGTAGTAAATAGGAAGGTAAGGCTGATAAATGTCCACTTGCCATCGACTGCATACCTCTCAAATTCTCCCAGGGGACTAGATAGCCTAGAGGATTTTCATTAATTTCAAAATCACTTGTGTAGATCTAGCACACACTGGGGTGATGGAATTTTTTACTTTCTAATGACATGTGTTGGGCTCTGCGGAATGAAGGGGATGCCTAGGTTGAGTTCCAAAAGCATGGATGTCTTTTTTACCAAGCCACTAGTTTCAAGGGACAGGTTGAAGACTGTCAAAAATAAATAATCTCTTTGTACTCTGACGTGATTTCTTTTGGTCAGGTTCAGTCATACTAACAGATCAATGTACAAAAATGTTCACTTTCATAACCTAAGCTTTTATCTGGAAATAAAACCTGAGGAGTTGATTTCTGATGATGAGAATCTGGCATTTTCCTGAAACTAACAGGCACTTAGCCATGCAGATCTTTGCTAAACAAGGACCACCTCCTTCTTCCTCATATACAGTGGTGTCAAATGTAAATAAAATCATGTGATGTCTGAATCACCACATTGTATTGACCTTTTGTCCCGCTGCCAACAGACAGCATATTATTTTCAGTCTCAGACTGGCTCAACTGACTGAGCAACAGATCAAAGACTTTGCCTCTTGAGGTTAAAACACTGGTGTTTAAGGTTGTTCCTTTATGGCCCCGAGTAAATCAATTAACCTTTCTGCTCCACTTTCACTCATGTGTAACAGAAGTTGAAGCAAGATTCTGACTCTACCCATAATACCTTGATCAGGAATCGCACATGTGCCCAATCACAGACACAGACACACACACACACACACAATGTTATTTACGTACCATTTGTTCTAACTGTTGCTGATTTTTCTCCTAGGTGTTAAAAGTTAATGCTGCAAATAAAATTCCCCAAGAACAACTCGTGCTCATGCTCAACATGGCATTAACAGAGCAGAAAATGAGAGCATTTGCTACAGAAAAGGCACGATTGCTTTTGTCAGTTCCTTCAAATTCCATATAGAATTGCATTGAACAAGGGAACTGTTGTGAAGTGTTAGGAAAATCCTGTTCGGAGGAGAAACCAAATCCTATTCTCTCAGGATCTGTCACTTCACATTTGAATTCGATAAAGGGTTCCTCCTGAATGTGTGTTGTGATCATTCCAGGGTTTGTCGAATGATTATGCAAAGATGGGCTGGATCTGCTGAGGACATAGGTCTTGTCCAGGTGAGCCTCAAAGTGTCACCAACAAGCCTGCTTGATAGTAAAGTTTAAAGGCATCTTCCTTTGACGATGTCACTGTTCGTTTTCTCATATCTATATCCATAATGCATTTGTTTTCCTTTGTTAGCTTTGAGGATGTGTCATTATTCCCCACTCTCTGCTTTGGGCCTGCCACGGCTTCTAGAATGATGGCTCATGGCAGCTCACATTAGCATCATTAGGAGCCTGATGACGGGCTTTCTCACTGGGGCACTGTCAAGGTTTTATCCTAACTTTGTAGTTTAGACTTCTGTGATTTGTGTAGATCTGCCATCAGCAGACAAACAGGAGTTTGAAAGACGGAAACAAAGACAAGCCTTCATACTAAAATAAGAAAACATCACATTTACTCTCAAATGTATATGTAATAAGAACACCTGGTGATTTCTCAACATAAAAATTTTAACAGAGTTATCAATTAGATATATTACTTCTGAGATTTAGATATAATACAGATTTTATTTCTCACTTTTCTAAAGAATGAAAAAGTCACAGGATTTGGAAAAAAATCAAATGCTCTTTATAGAGCTAACAAAGAGACTAGATAAGTGAGAAAGTACCTATATTTTCTTTTTAAAAATACATTTTAGGTTGAAATACTATTATTAATTATTAGGTCTCCTACCCAAGAATATTTAAAGAAAATTACAATTCTCAAATGTAATAGTTTTGATAGTGTTTCCCCCTCCAATAACCTTTTGTTTAATTTGCAAAATCTGGATACATGGTAATGAACCATAATTAGCATATTCTAGCAGGTAAATTATTTCTCTAACTTGGTTTGGCTTTTACTGTTAAATTTTTTTGTTTTTCCTAACCTTTGGAAAACCTCACATATCTATGTATATAACCAGATAATAAGTCCAAAAATATTTTCAGAGGGTTAGAGAATATCGTAATTTTTCCTGGACAATTACTGAAATTTACTTGTTTCTACCTACAGCATCTAAAACAAAGAAATGTTTGAAAAAGACATTGTGTAAATTAAAAAATATATAAACATTCATGGTATACTTAACAGTATAAAAACTAAAATTGCAGACTGAACAATAACCAGTCCCCAAGGATGACAAAATCTTTAGGTACTCTCTTTCCTCCCTCCCACAGGAGGTGATCTTTCTGTATGCTGAATGAAGACTGTGCTAGGAGGTCTGAGTGTATAGAACTTAACTACCGAACTCACTTTTCATTCTACTTAAGATATCCATTGATTTTGAAAGATATACTGTAAAATAATTTCATTCACATGCACTGTTTGCTATTTCTCCAAAAAGCCAATTTGTAAAGGAAAGAAAATGTTGATAAAAATCAAATGTCTGAAGGCGTGCATTAAGTTCTATCATCTGTGTTACAAGGATATGGGTATATTTCTTTCATTCTTTTTTATAGGTTTTCTTTTCTTTCTTTCTTTCTTTCTAGAGGAGAGAGAGAGAGAGAATGAAAGGGGGCCCACAGTATGGAGGTGGGAGAGGGAGACAATCAGAGGGAGAGGGAGAGAGACAAGAAACCATCTCAAGCAGGACCATGCTCAGTGGGAGCCTGTCACACCACTGGATCTCACAACCCTCAAATCATGACCTGAGTGGAAATCAAGAGTGGGCCTTTAACCAATTGGGCCACCCAAGCACCCCAGTTGTATTTCTTATTTTATAAAGCTATTGAGAGGCTTAAATGAACTACTGAATATGAAATTGTTTGGAAGGAAGAAAAGGAGTATTTAAACAGAAACATTGTGTCCACTGCATTCATGTTTTTCAGTCTTGGGGGTCAGGTGTTCTTTTCCTTCTGTAGGTGTACAAGAATGTACACCTTCATGTCTGTGCTTATTGATATGTTTCTGTGAGTTCGTTATGGTTTTACACTCACCTGATGGTAAACTGTAATTTACTAACCACAATTCTACTAGTTGCATTTTTCAATCCATGAAATGATTCAAGTAGAAATTTAATAAACTTATTCTACTCGCTAAATATTTTTATAGTTTAATGTTAGTTGATCTGACATCAGTCCTAAGCACCTCTCAGAGACATTTAGAAAGTGTAATGTAGGGGCACCTGGGTGGCTCAGTGGGTTGAAGCCTCTGCCTTCGGCTTGGGTCGTGATCTCAGGGTCCTGGGATAGAGCCCCACGTCAGGCTCTCTGCTCAGTGGGGAGCCTGCTTCCCTTCCTCTCTCTATCTGTCTGCCTCTCTGCCTACTTGTGATCTCTGTCAAATAAATAAAATCTTTAAAAAAAAAAGTGTAATGAAAAGTGGCTCTTGCTTTGAAGGCAAATTACTTTAAGCACAATCTGTTTTATAAGTAAGTGAGGAAGATCTCGGTATAGAGAAAGATACATTGCAAAGAAATGAGACAAGTCCCTAGGTTCTGCTTCTAAAGACTGTCAGTAGCTAATCTCGAGTGAGCTTCTATGCATTGTTTGCTTGTGTAAAAGGGACCGTATTATCTAGTCCTATAATAGCTTTCAAATAAACAATAAATAAAATTCTATATATTAAAATTACTATAATATGTTCCTTAGATTTCAGCAAGTTTATTGGAAGTTTCTAACAAAGCAGGAGTTTCAATATTTGAATTTTATTTCTGGTTTTCACAGTTTGAAAATCATACATTAATATCTTACTGTAAGTATGTACTTAGAGTGCACAAAAATAGAACAAAAATATTTCACAACTAGGCATAGTATTTGAATAATTATGCAAATTTCTGTATCAGTGTTTATTTAGAAATAATCACTTCACTTTAATTTAATAACTATTTATTAGGCACATTCATTGATTAAACCAGACACTGTGGTAAGAATGTGATTCAAAAGATGGATGAATGCAGCCTTTCAAGATTGTACAACAAGAGAAATTGATATGTAATAATAATGATAATAGAAACAGGTACAAAATGTGTAATTATCACACATTTTTACAACTTGCTCATTGTTCCAAGCCACATCATCTCCTGCTGGATTATATAACATCTTCCCAACAGACTTACCTTCGATGACTTCTGCCCACTGTCCAGTTCTAAAACATCCAGAAGAATGTCATCAGAAACTTGTCAGATTACAGCATCACTCGCTCAAAAGGCCTTTCTATTCTCTTGGAATAAAACCTAAGTCATTATAAGGGCCTACAAGATTCTATAGGTGGCCCCACAACCCCTTAATTAAGTGCATTAGTCGCCATCCTCTTGAATCCAATGGCACTGTCCACATCTTAAACACACCAGACACATCCCAGACTTTTTAATTCCTTAATCCTTAATCCAGTTTTTTAATTCCTTGCTCTCTCAGCCTGGAATACCCTTCTCTTAGCTACATCCTTGCTTCACGTCCTCATCTCCTTTAAATCTTTGCTTATGTATTTGCTTTGCAATAGACATGACCATAACCACCCCATATATATAATATTTTGTCTACTCACCTTCGTTCTTTGTTTTTCCCTTCCCTTGTTCTATTGTGTTCATAACACTTAACATTTTGTATAATACCATGCAAATATTTATCCAGCAGGCTTAGAATATTGTAGAGATTTGTTTGTCTGCTTGTTTCCTATTTCTGTATGCCTAATGACTACTTCCTGGAATATACAAGTTACTCAAAGCGTGATTGCTGAATTAATGACAGTCTACAGGCACAAGTGTAGAAACAATTCTTATGCACAGGGAAAAAAAAAGGAATTACAAGATATTTGGGGATTATATAAAAGTGGAAGTTTTTTAAAATTTTTTTTAAAGATTTTATTTTTTATTTATTTGACATACATTTTAACTGGATGAAAACCCACAATTTATTTATTTTACAGAAATACATACTTTTTAAAGATTTTATTTATTTATTTGACAGAGAGAGAAAGATCACAAGTAGGCAGAGATGCAGGCAGAGTGAGAGAGAGAGGGGGAAACAGGCTCCCTGCCAAGCAGAGAGCCCAATGTAGGGCTCGATCCCAGGACCCTGAGATCATGACCTGAGCCAAAGGCAGAGGCTTAACCCACTAAGCCACCCAGGCACCCCAAAAAGTGGAAGTTTTAATGTGGATTATAATAAAAAAATAAGCAACTTGAAAGAAAAAATTTTCAAAAAAACCTCAGTTTCTGTCTTTAAGTTACCAAACTAGGTTCCATAGTATCATAACAAATTCATGTTAAAAAGTTTTATGCAGGGGTGCCTGAGTGGTGCATTCGGTTAAGAACCTGAATCTTGGTTTCAGCTCAGTCATGATCTTAGGGTCTTGAGATCAAGCCCAGCATCTGGCATCTGGCTCCATGCTCGGCAATGAAGTCTGTTTGAGATAGTCTCTCCTTCCACCTCTGCCCCTCCCCATGCCATGTGGTCTCTCTCTCTCAAATATAAATAAAAAAATATTTTGAAAAAAACTTCATGTGGAAGTAAACTAGAACTTGTGTTATATTTAGGAAGAACTTAAATACTACTAAAGAACAGCAGTCTATTTCTCTACTAGTGACATTACTCATACGTTTATTATTGTTACGTTCAAAAGATATGAGAAAAATAAAAAGGTACACAACATGGAGATATAAAATTCCCAATTTTCTGTTAATGCTTTGGACTATATTGTACTGAGAGGCAATCAATATTTTGTATCATGCCTTGAAAGTTAACTCAGTGGAGTGAGCTGATAGAAACAAAGTATATACAATGTTCCAAAACAGACTTAGAAATTTGATGAAAACTTGAAGAAAGTTTCTGTAGGAAATAAGAGAGCTTGTCACTATAAATAAACTTTTCAAATACAAAAGATACCATTGGTAGATTTCCCTCCACTCTGTCTGATCATTAATATCTGTGTCCCAAAATAATAGAATTTCTAAATATCTACTTCACATGTCCCCCAAAAGAATTCATGACTGAATAATCTGCCTTTGAATTTCACATCAGCATATACAAATTCTGAGTTAAAAGTTACTCTTAATTTTTTAAAATAATTATTTCCAAATTATATGTGGCATTGTTCCATTGTATTATGTTGTTTAATTTGAAAAACACATTTCAATAATAGAAATATAGTAATGTAAGCTTTTTGTTTTGAATAATGGTTGTTCTGTGTGCAGCCAACTTTTACTCATTCAATTGCTTACCTAAGAAATGCTTACAAGTTAATGGAATTTACAGTACAAAACGATTGTAAATAATCTCTTTATTTTATATTCTCATGACTCCATCATCCAAAAGCAAGTTAAAATAAACATGAACACAGATTTGCCTAACTTTTTGTTTCACTTAGTAAAGAGAAAAATATGAGCTATTAAAACAATGATATTTCTCTAAAATCTCTTATCTGAGAGTTTTAACTTATTTTTCTTTGAACTAGAGAGAGATTAAGTATATCATAGAGAACTCACTGTTTACAAAATGTCATCAAACAGTTTTATGGCAGTATATGCTTTATGGCAGCATACATATTAAAGGTAACACTGGAATCCCTTTCTTTTAACCAAAGGAATAATTTAGCTATATTCTAAAGTTAGTATGAAATCCATTAATTTTTTTAAAAAACAGACTTATTTTTCCATTTACATAATCATAGTCATGGTCCTTGACCTAAGGGAACTTTTAAAACAAATTTTTATTGTTCAACAGCTATACAATAAAATTAAAAGAAATAACTACCAAGATTTAGCCATGAAATGAGGAAGTAAGATTGTAATAACATAATATCTTTCCCCAAGTAAATTCTCACATGAGCCTAGGCTAGAAACCTAAAATATTACAAAAGTTTGCTCCAGTGTCAAAAGAAAGTGTGGAAACAAGGGTGCCCCAGGCGTGGACACAGGTATGTTGTGAAGGGGTGCAGACCCTGAATGGTTACTGATGGGGTAGTTTCTCCAAACCATGAGCAACTCTTCATTGTATTTCTGGAAAAAACAACGTACACTAAAACAGCACTTGTAAAAAAGTACTTGGGGTTTACCTGTGTTAAGATCCAGTCTCAACTATATAAAGCAAACTTGTCTTGTGCATGAATGGTTGAAAGGACATGGAGACACTGCAAAATATTTTGCTGTGAACAAATCGTAATTCACATTCATTAGACGAGCCCTGACCCCAACTCTAGTGACAACTAAGACCCCCACACAAGTTTCAGGAAAAAACAAACAGGCAAACACTAACTTTGGGGGCTAACTCCCAATTAAGGCTTGAATTTATAACACATAAATTAATGAGTAGACATTTTAGTTTGAGAAAATGGTAGGGCAGTCAAATGCAGTCAAAAGAGCTTAAGATTGTTTATAATTGCTGAAAATAATCACAGTGTTTGGATTGCTACAAGTTCGCCTAGCTTTTACGATTTTTCTTCTTAACAATCTCTCCCCTTCTTTCTTAATCTCTCTCCATACATAATTACCAACACACACTACATGATATTTATATTAAATCTATAGCATATGTGTCAAAAAACCATAAAGTCCCAAACAAACATCTTGATTTTGATTCTAAGGACAGGTAACATTATTCCTTCAGCCTTAGATATATTCTAATTCTTCCATTCCTATATGGTTCAGAACAAGGTGAAACCAAGTTTATTAGCAAATCTGACTCATGACCTTTCTGATTTTTTAAAAAACTACTCTCAAAATTTCAGTTTGCTGGATTTGAATTTACCTCTGAAACCTGGTGTTGGAAATGTATAAATGGCAATTCCTAGTACATGTTTGGTTTATTTTAGATCCAGAATCACATACTATAACACAGACTTAATTTATTGCTTCCTGATTTATATGCAGCATATAATGAGACTAAAAGATCAAAAAGGTCACTGGTATCATTATTCCCGTGGAACCTAACTTCTCCTGCTTAATCTTTAGTCTACATAAACATTAGTATCCTCTCTTCCAAAAGTCATTTTTTTTCACTACTTAACTGATTATACTATATATGTTATTTGTGTAGGTAATTACTTATAATCATCTTTTGAAGCTGCAATTTCTAAAACAATATTTCTGTTTCTACAGATAGCTTTTATTAAAATTTTCTTTCACTTCTAAAATTTTAAATTGAATTCCATGTTAAAAATATCTAACCTAATTTTAAAAAAATATCATACTATTTCAGATCAGTTTACATCAAATTTTGCCTGGCAAAAATTTTATATGAATTAACAAAATGATCTTTATAACTTTGAACTTTCTGTGTGTGCTTCTGTACTTGATGTTTTTAAAATCAATGAATAGACAGCAATATATTTTAATTGAAATAAACTTTTAAATAATATCTTTCTCAAAAATGTATTGGCAGAAGTAAATTAAAAAAAAAAAAACTTTTTATAATGCTATTTTAAGGATGGACAGTAACCATAAAAACCAGAAATTTTCACCAGTTAATTAACAGAGTCTACTCACAAAGGAAGCATATGAAACTAAAGTAAGTCACTTTGGAAGCTCATGGATGATGCTAATAATGTTGAAGGTAATATTGCTGTGCGTGTGTGTTTTAAATAACTTCTCCACCATGTCTTTTGTAGAACACTTTGGCAAAGGAAGTATCTACTGATTAGCACATAAACAATTTGCTTTCAAATTTTTATTTGGTGGGAGAAAAGCACACTTGCCAAAACATCCTTGCTTCAAAATCTTGTTATTGGATGTCTACAGCAATGGCTGGATGTTGGATCCACTCACTTCATTACCATAGATGATGTACATGAACTTCAGAAAAAGAAGCTTGATAGGATTGGAATTCTTGTCCCTAGGCATGCATATTATTTCCTCCATTTCTTTGTTTGAATAACTTTTCTTTTTCCTTAATCTTTCAATTTACATACCTCTTTTCCTATAAACCCATTAACCTTAATCCGAGTTATTTTCTATTGTTATGGGCTTCCATCTGAATTTTATCTACCTGTGTCATTTTGTCTGCTTGTTTCCCTGTCTGGCTTTTTCTATAGGTTGTAAACTCTCAGAGGGTAGAAGGAATTAAGTGTATCTTTGTTAATGTTCTTTCTCTAATCTCAATCATATCACTTGGCTCAGAGTAATCATTTGCTGAAGAAAAGTTAAAAAAAGAAAAGAGGACATGGAAGAAAGAAAGAAAAGAAGAAAGAAAAATATAAAGAGTAATTTTACCATCTTCTTATCATTAAGAATCTCAAGATGGATATAGCCTAATGTTGCTGGCTTTGAGGATAGTGGAAGTGGCCATGAGCCAAGGAATGTGGATGCACTTAAAAAGCTGGAAAAGGCAACCAAATGAATTCTCTTCTAAAACTTCAAAAGAAACAGTCATGTAGACACCTTGATTTTAGCCCAGTGAGACCCATTTCAGAATTTTGACCTCCAGAACAAAGGATGAGAAATGTGTGTTGTTGTAAACCACCACATCTGCAGTAATTTGTTATAGAATCAATAGGGAACTAACGCAGACTTGACACATTTATGGTCAAGACATCATGGATGTCCTTTTCTTTTCCGTCTCTGTTTATAGTAATATTCCTGCAACACACAGCCATGTGTGCAGGCTCAATCCCCCGTCTACAGCTTCTGCTTACTTGTGGCTGCTTATGGTTATTCCTGCCCCCTCGTCTCTGCTTCCTGCTGCCATTCCAGATGTCCATTAGCTTTTTCTCTTTATCCCATTTCTTGAATATGAGAATTTATTTGACTTAGCAAATTAACACCACACTCTTTAAAATCTTAATGCCAGTCCATTTCCTTAGCAACAGATAAGTCATTCTCCATAGACTTTACTAATTCTAGTAACCAGGGTTAAGGGTCCTATAAAAAGTGATATATTCACTTTGGGTGAAGAACTAACCAAGGCTGATTCCCCAGCAGATGTACTGATTTGCACATTATATTTTAGAACTTAGAACATTGCCCTTTGATCTCTTTGTAAACTAGAACTTTACCTTTTCTATCTTTGTATCCCATACCATGCCAAATGTTGCATAGAAGATGTTGGATTAGTTAAATCTTTTTTGATTGAAGGAGAATTACAAAACACATTGACATACAGCTAACATATAACTAGAACATCTCATGGAACTTGTGGCTTATCCTGCAGCCCTTTGATATGATGACCTTAACAAACATTCAAAGTGATCAATAATTTTCCAATAAAAATATCAGTCATAACATTGTTAGTTGTTAGTGGTCCTATCAGCTGAATGAAATATTATTGAATATACTTTGATGACTACAGACTCTGTATTTCTAGTAATCTGGTAGTTGCAGCAAAGGAAACACCTTTGAATTATGTATCTCACTGCCTGTGTGACTCTGCATGCATATTAAATTTCTTCCATTTTGATGGATTACAAAAGGTACCAAAACATCAAACTGAGTGGGTTAAGTTAAGAAAAGTCAAGGGATGGTTGGGTGGTGCGGTCAGTTAGGCATTCAGCTCTTGGATTCAGCTCAGGTCGTGATCTTGGGGTCCTGGGTTCAAGCCCTGCCTCAGGCTCCATGCTCAGTGCAGCATTTGCTTGAGATTATCTTTCCCTCTCCCCCTTTGCCCCTCCTGCTCATGCTCTCTCTCTCTCAAATAAAGAAATAAATCTTTAAAAAAGAGAAAGTCAAATAGAAAGTTTTTAACATAGCAAGAGTAGAGCTGTTATGCAAAACTTATGTGACTCCGAGCCAAGAAAATTATAGTACATAATATTTTTCTGACTTGTTATGATTTGGACCTTCAATCAAAAGTCAGTATCTTGGCATCAGAATATGAGAATGGTGTTCTCAGTGTGTCTTCGCATAGACTGAAACGACTTCATAAAGATGGAGTGGTCAGAAACAAATGGAAAGAAACTTGATATGGAGGGGAAAAAAGAATTCAGTTACAAGATGGGAAGTTATCATTTGTAGAAATATGTCAGGAAAAGATGAAGAGGTCAGGCTGACTTTATTAAAAACTGTTAAAAACTGGTTGATTTATTAACAGGTCTTCAAAAATAATACTCAGCTGATTATGATAAGGCTTAAACTGCCAGTGGTGATTTCTTCTTGTTTGTCAATTAAATTGGAACAGGAAATAATCAACCAAATATCTCAAGTAATAAACTCTCACTTATTTAGGGGCAGCATGGATTAATGGTGAAAACTAAAAGAGTACTGGTTTCTCATTCTTTTGAAGAGTTGCAAAATATTATGTAAGAAATTATCACCTGTAATTCTGGATAAAGCTTTTCTTAATTTCCTTGTGAAATTTATCAGAAGAGGTAACAAAGAAGGAAATCACAATGCCACAGAAAACTAAAATAATGATTAGCCTAAAAACCAGAATCTGGAAAGAATCAACAATGACAATTTTAAAAAAAAGTTCAATTGAAGAAAATCTACATAGGCACAACTTGATGGCATAAGCAGACTTTCCTTCATGAAAATTAGTTTATCTAAAATAGCTGAACTTATGCTTTCTATTTCCCTCAAAGTCTGCTTTATGACTTAGAAACCCAGGATTTCTAGAACAAGAGAACTGGGCTGCTGTTCACATTATGATTTCCCCACAGTAGCTGCACAAGGTTGAAAATGTCTCTATGCTCTCACAACCAGCCATTGTCAAATAAGGTTCTCTGAAGCACTATATACAACCTGTGGGGGTGGTTATTTTCTTAACTGTATCCAAGAAAGTACAGAGCCACTAACAGTCTAAATTCATCAGGAAGAACTTAACTTCTTCTAGTCCATGGATACCGTAGGTCATTAGGGCATTATTTTTTCACAGTTCTAGTTGAAAACCAATACCTCGGGTTAGGACCTGGGTATTAGTAACACCTAATGAGGTTACTTTTGGAGGCAGCCAGTCATGCAACCCTTCTTTCTATATCTTATATCATCCCAAACCATGTTTCCAAATCAATGAAGAGAATGAAAATCTTAGAAATCAGGACCCAGAAGACAGAAAAAGATTAAGGTCCTGGAAGAATAGAACCCATGTATGACACGTGGTGTGACACTGAGATAGTAAGGACCCAGTGTCAGTTCAGGATCCAGATTGATGTATTTGAAGAAATCAATCAGATTCATTAAATCAGAACAAGATGATGGGGGAAAAGGACACCATTTGGCCAAGACAGCTGGCAGAACAGCCAATTTGAATATGACTGTTGTCCCAAAAGCTGTTTGCAACATCCTAACTGCATGTATGAGGTCTGCTACAACAAAAGTCATCTGAAGAAAATACTGTCTGTGTCTGAGACAAATAATGTGTGTGTACAGGTCTTGCTATGATTAAGGGCAAGTAAAAACAAACAAATTTATAATTTTAAGTAAAGACAACAACAAATCCAGAAGAATTGATAGGTAAGCACAAGCAATATTTTTGTAAGGTTAATTTCATGGAAAAAAGAAAGAAAGAAAAAAAAAAAAAACCCCAAAACCCTAAACTCTGCAAAGTTTAATTCAGTAAAAAAGAAAATAAAGGAACTTCATGTTATAAGAAATTTTAGAAGTAATATACTCAGGCTAAGGGGAAAAATGTTAAAATTGTTTTGTTGAGGTTGACATTAATGAATATTAAACCTGGAAAAAATCTGGGAATATATAAATGGCTAAAGTTCACCTATCAAGCATAAACCAGAATATAACAATATTCTTATATACCATGCTCTTTTATGTATCAGTCTCTCATAATTTAATAATAGAATGCTTTTTAAATCTTAAAGAAATAAACAATCCCCCTTCTCTTTAGTCTGATCTGAAGCACAGAAAATGATAAATGTTTCAAGTTTATTTATGTATTCTAGTATTTGCCTGATATTCTAGCTTGTAAAATATAGAAGGGAAGAAAATGTATAGGCAAATCTTAACACCAAGTATTGGCAAGGGTATGTAGGAAAATGGGTACTTTGACAAAAGGCTGTTGAGAATAAATTAGGACAAGATTTCTGGAGGGCAAATTGGAGGTTTCAAAGGACATATAACACCCATAGGTCATGGATATGTTAAAGAGCTAGCTAAGAAGATATTTACCAAATATTATTTCTAAGAAAAAAAAAACATCAGAAGCAATAAAAATACGGGATACTTTATTAAATGAATTTTTCATCATCTAAATAGGCAAAAACATACAGCTAATAAGCTTTACATTGAAGGAATATTTGATGATCTAAACATATGAAGAAAAGTTTCAACATATTCCATTATTTATGAAAGGAATTTATAGAGTTATACATAAATACATATTTTTGTAAAAAAACTTTTAAAAAGATGCATAGGCATTGGCACTAGTAGAAAGTTAGTCACCAAAATATCAAAATTTATTGTATCTGAGACTTTAATAATCAGTGAGTGTTATTTTTTCTGTTAGTTTAAAAAAATTCCCCAAATTTTATAACAAGTATACATTATTTAATAAAAAAAATAACAAAACATAGGAGTCTCAATCTTTAAATACAGCTTCATAGGTTATTTGAGAGTATTTCATAATAAAACGTCCTCTTGGTGATTTTTTTCCTTTACATACTTGGGCCTTTCTCCATCCTGAGTTTTCTTTTCTTTCCTTTTCTTTCTACCTCTTTCTTTTCTTTTCTCTTTTCTCTTTCTTTCCCACAATTTTTATTCTTTTCAAGCAAATAGATTTTCTTATGCTATTATTAGAAATTATTTTATTGACCAATTGATTACATAGCAGAAGTTTACATAACATGTTAAATCACCAGTGGACTTGGGTGATTTTCAGAAATTCAAACTCCTGGGCCCCCCTTCTGAAAATGGGGAGTCATGTGCTATAGGGTGAGACCTGGGAATCTGTATTTCTAATCATAACTTCTGGGTACTCTAATGTACCAGGCATATCTGAAGACCAATTCTCATGAAAAATAATTTTGTAGATCGATTTAATAGATGCCTTCAAATATAGGAGGTGCTATTGTAGTGAAGTACCAGCTATATTTTCATTCTTCAGTGAGAATTAAAAAGTAGAAATAGGTAGGGGCACCTGGGTGGCTCCATGGGTTAAAGCCTCTGCCTTCAGCTCAGGTCATGATCCCAGGGTCCTGGGATTGAGCCCCACATTGGGCTCTCTGCTCAGCTGGGGGCCTGCTTCCCCCCCCCCCCGCCTGCCTCTCTGCCTACTTGTGATCTCTGTCTGTCAAATAAATAAATACAAATCTTTAAAAAAAAAATAGTAGAAATAGGTATACATCACACTGTCATAGATTTTGGTGAGATCTGATGATGAATTTCTTGATAGCAAGGGTTGCCCTATGTTGGGATGAATCGGCACTGGAATTCTCAGAAACAATAGTACTTGTTTTGGCATAGTTAGCTGTAGTGTTCTTGGTGGTAGAGGGTGACCTCAAGAGAATTTTGATTTATGTTTTCAATGCTAAGTGTTTCAGTAATTTGAATAATCTGCTTAACTGCAATTAATAAATGTTTGTGAGTTAAAAAAATATTATTATAGGGCACCTGGGTAGCTCAGTTAGTTAAGCAACTGCCTTTGACTCAGGTCATGATCCCAGACTCCTGGGATCGAGTCCCGCATCGGGCTCCCAGGTCTGCGGGGAGTCTGCTTCTTCCTCTGACCTTCTCCCCTCTCATGCTCTCTCTCACACTCTCTCTCTCAAATAAATAAATAAAATCTTTAAAAATTATCATAATATACAAATATATTTTAAGTTCAAGGATACGTTTGTCAAAATTTTATAATGCCAAGGTCATTAATCTGAATGTATCATTTTTCTAATGAAAATGGAAATGACATCAGTCTTCTCAGTAACACATGATTTACTCTGGTAAACATTTCCTAGACATACATGTTCTGTGGCAAATTGCATCTAGAAGGTAGGAATTGCCTAAGTATTGGTAGTGTAATCATACGTTATGGTAAACTCATGTTCAGATAAGAAGTTTATTTGAGAAAATTTGGCAATTTTCCACCCCCAAAAGATAAAGATTCTCTTCTCCATAACAGGGTAAAAAAGAAAAACACCCCAATTTTCCCTAAATACATAAATAATAAGGAAGGAAGGAAAAATACTTTTCATAGTGACAATACCTGATGATTGTAAGCTATACGGAGGGTATAGCTTTAAACCCAACAAAGATGGGTAGTATGATGTATCACTTAAGAGAAACTGTAGCTTTTTTTAAACAGGCACTTAATGATAAATTTCGTAATGAAGGAAACTGACACAGGAGTAATGGATAAGGAGGATTTTGTGATTTTCCATTTGCAGAAAGTTGAAGAGATCAATGCATTTGATTGTTGCTCTTACATTAATATTATCACTTACCCCAGACTTCTTGCTTCATTAATAACACTGGTCTGACATTCTGTAGAGAGTAAAGCAATTTACTTAACTCAGATAATGTATTTTACTTGGAAACATGGAGACAACTAAATTCTTGGTAGAGATGATATTGTCACAAAACATGGGTTCTCATACAATTAAAATATGTTTTTAGTTAATAGAACTGTCTTTGAAATAGATGACTTAGATGTCTACTTCCAATCACATATTGTCTATTTTTCACAGAACCTTACTTTTAACCCCAAATATGTTTACCTCAAGGAATATCCAGTTTTCCTCTCATCAAGTCTAAAATTCTGACTAGCAGACTTATGTCTTTAAGGATTGATTTAAAAATACATAATTAAATATCTTGACATTCTATCTAAAATGCCATGTCCTGTTTATCCCCTACCAGCACCCAAGACCAACACTGAACTGGCTTAATTTCCTGAGAATGGAAAAAAAAAAATATTCTCTGTTTTTCTCCATTTGTATCTGAGAATCATTGTCAACTCTACACTTCCCTGAGATTCACAGGGAACTTGCTGAGGAAAAGAGAATAAGCTGTGATAGGTGGGTGGTGAGTGAAAGAAATAAGGCTGGGACAGAATTCAGAGCCTTTAATGGTACAGGAGCACTGGTGGCACTAAAGCTAAAGGGGGAGGGGTCTACTAAGAGAAGATTGATCACCAAAGTCTGCTTAACAGAGTCTGCCTGGGCAGTGGAAGTCTCCACTGCTTTCCCAGTTTTGCTTAGGTGTCACTGATGTCTTCTGGCAACAACAGTAAAGCACAATTCATAAGCTATATTATTGAAAAACAGAAATTGAAAAATCCAATTCATAAGAAAAATAAGAACAACAACAAAAATAAACAGCACCATATAGATTCTTCCACATTATAGAGCATCAAATTCACCAAGGGCAGATGCTCCAATTCTTATGAAATCTAATAAAATTTTTATAATATCTACTGCCATCTATTGAATATATACTTTGTACTAAGAATTATTTAATTTTTATATTAATAAAATTGTCTAAATATTACACCAAACTTGTGAGGCAGATTTTGTTATAACCTTCACTTAAAAAAGAAGGAAAATGCTCCTAAGATTATTTAAACAAAACTTGTTTATGGGTCACAATGCTTGAACTTATAGCTCTTGGGCTCAGAACCACATAAAACCATGATTTAATGCCTCTCTACATCGAAGCTATTTGTCATTATTTATTCAACCAAATTTATGGAACACCTGTAAGGTACAAGTCACGATTCATGATTATGGATTTATGGACAGAGTGCCACTATCACTAATACTAGCTCCCTCTATGTTCTAGTCTTTGTTTTTTTTTTTTTTTAGTTTTTATTTAAATTCCAGTTTTATTTAAATTCATTAATATGCATGTTATTTTAAATTGTTTTTAAATTTATTAATATGCATTTTATTTAAATTCATTAATATGCATGTAATATTAGTTTCAGATGTACAATTTAGTGATTCAATACTTATATATATATTCTATGCTATATATTCCTTTTTTTAAAAGAAGATTTTTATTTATTTACTTGAGAGAGAGTGAGTGAGAGAGCATGAGATGGGAGAAGGTCAGAGGGAGAAGCAGACTCCCTGCTGAGCAGGGAACCTGATACGAGACTGGATCCCAGGACTCCAGGATCATGACCTGAGCCAAAGGCAGTAGCCTAACCAACTGAGCCACCTAGGTGCCCCAATACTTATATATTCTTCAACAGCCATCACTTTGGTCTGTATTCTAAGTGACCATTTAATTCACACAACAGCCCAGTGAGATAAATGTTTTATTATTTCAATTTCACAGCTGCAAAAAAATAAACAGAGACTGAAAACACTCCCAAGATCACACAGCTATAAATAATGCAATATTTGCTCTCAAGGGAAAATGTAAATATAAATAGATAAAACCCATATCTAAACAATTATACTAAATGCCAAAAGCTAAATTCTAACCATATCATTTGTTGCTTAGATTGTACATTATATATCATTATTATACTTCCCATATTACATTTTAATATGAGTATTCTTCATTAGAAAAAATGAATAATATCTTATGTATATGTATATTCTTCAAAGAGCATTAAGAACATAGCAGGAGTGAATAACTACTTTTGGCTAATAATAATAATGGTGAGAAAAAATTTTTCATTGGAACCAGTAGGAGACTACATAAGGGGTCAGTGTTTGTGATACATGATTTCAGTAAGTTTATAAACTATCAGAAACATTTTTTATTGATTACTTTCAAACTTATTTTCAAACTCCATTTTCAGAATTGTAGTAAATCATGATCATCCTCAAAATGGTTTTTCTTTCCTTTTTTTTTTGGTTCTGTTTGTAGTTTGGGACACAGAAGCTAAACATCAGGCAGGAAATCTGAGAGGTCTTATGAAGTATAAATACATTTGTAGGGATTAACAGCAATCACAATCTTTAATTATTATGATTTCCCATGGAAGTCATCCTTTATGACTTCTCTTAAGTACGTAGATATTTTACAATTTTTGACAGTCATAGAAGTTTGTATTTAGATGGGTAATAACATAAATGTAATAGTAAATTGTTCATTTTTTTAATAATGCATGACAAGAAATTTTAATACAGGGAATCTGCCACATGATAGTGTATGGTCAAATTTTTAGCCTCATTTTAGAGTTTCTTTTAAACTCATTAAGTAACGAAAGAAAGATGAGGAAAAATAAGGGTTTTAAGACCCTGATAAGAAATTGTGTATCATCTAATTTCTCTTACAGGTAAAGAGAAAGTGATTTATATGACTTAATACTTGAATGATTAAAAATGTAAATTTGGATGATCCACTATAATGGCTAATTATTTAAATGGATTTTGTACTTAAAGTGAGATTCTTATTTCTGCTGTCATGTTTTCATTATTCTAGTAGAGTCATACATTCCTATTTCTTCACCCTTATAGGCAGGCTTGCATTTCTGTCAGTAGACAACAGGAGAAAAGATTTCTAGCAGATTCAGACTAGACATGGAGGCAAATGCATGTGACCAATTGTTTTAGTAAACCATTATCTCACATCTATTTAATAGCATATGAAAGTCAATTATAAAATTAGGAAATGGTGAACGACCCAGTCAGAATGAATGGATTTGGATATGGAATTGTTCAAATTGCTACATTGAGCCTCTGGAGAAGAATAACATTTGCAATTAACAGTGATTTAGGAGATGATCTAGAAAGTGGAAACAGCTCAAGGTCACTCTTATACGGGAAGAGCTTGGACCGTTATCCAGACGTTTCTTTTACTTGTCAAGTGAATCTTAAAAATTAACTGCTCTTTTTTCTTAGAGAATATATATTACTGTATTGTATATCTAGTCTTTTCTTAACACCTCTGAAATAAGACATATTTCAGCATTTCTTGTTCTAAAATTAGTAATTGTACATTTTCTTAGACTTTCTATTACAAATATCTTTTATTATTTATAATTCAATACTGTCATAAAAAAAGAAACAGAATTTGAGCACCCTACATTTTTTATTATATCTTAATACTTTCTTTTTCTTTTCTCTCCTTTTCTTAATATTTTGTTTACAACATAGATTGGATAAAAGGGGGTAGAGGAGGCTTTGGAAAGCTAAGTATATACATGGTGCAATTTCATCTTCAGATAAGATTTATATAAAACGATTTAATAAAATGAACATATATGCTTTCTATATGTAATCAGTTTGGAAGGACATTTTCTTTAACTTTTTAAATAGATTTATTTATTTATTTGAGGGAGAGAGAGAGAGCAGAAGAAGTGAAAGAGAACATGAATGGGGAGGAGAGGGAAAGGGAAAAGCAGGCTCCCCGCTGAGCAGGGAGCCAGATGTGAGACTCTATCCCAGGGTCCTGGGATCATGACCTGAGCCAAAGGCAGACACTTAACCAACTGAGCCACCCAGGGGCCCCTGGAATGACATTTCCTAAAATATTTTCTGATTAAATAATTTTTGTTTTCCTGGATTAATAGCTATTCTAGAATATATTTCTCCTAAATGTGAGTCTATGTTTTGGTAGGAGATAAAAAACAAAACAAAACAAAAAAACTACCAGAGGTTCAATATGGTGTTTATTTGTTATCTAGATGGCAAGTGAAAAACACTGTACTAATGGATTTAAAATAATTTATTTGCATTTAAAAGTTAAAGTATCAATTACTCTGGAGACTTCTCACCTTTCGTGTCTCCACAGTGGTCAACACACATAGTTCTTCAAAGCTCTTGGTTGAGGAATATAAGTCAGCATGGGCAGTATGTGTGCTAGGCACTGTTGAACAACAATCATGAACTTTATTTGGTAAACAACAACAAGCTTTTATTTTGTTCGCAAGAGTATGAGTCAGGAGAATTGATTTGCTAGTCTGGTTTTTAGATAGCAGGTGAAAACCTTGATTGGTTACACCAAGTCTTGTGCCCCATCAGGCTAGCGTGGCCTTGTTCCCATGTTGGAGCCAGAGGGCCAATAGGGACCAAGTAGAAGCATGCAAAATTTCTTGAGGTCAAGCCTGGGAAGCAATCAGTTATTGCCTCCACACTACATCAGCCAAAGCAAGTCAAAACCAGCCAACATTCAAAAGATCAGGGGAAAAAAAAAAAAAAGAAAGAAAGAAAACAAAAACTTCACTTCTGAATGAGAAAAGCTGTAAATTACATGGCAAGGCCCATAAATCAAGGGAGGGGTGGATAATGGGAGCCATTTTTGCAATCAGACATACGCAGCATGGATTGATTAACTGAGATGGCCTTAAAATTCCCCTAAACTCGATTAAACCTCACACAGACTTCTTCCCGACCTCCCTCTCCTTAGAGCATTTACTTTAGAAAAAAAATGTAACTACAAATTCTTTCCTTGTCCCTCTGGAATGTATATAAATCTCCCAGCCTCTTGACAAGTTTACAACCTAGGAATGTCTTTCTCAAGGATCTGGGAGCCATCCCTTTGAAATGCAATCATCAAGGAAGAAAAGGACCCTTTCTCTCAGTTCTTGTGAAAAACTAGGCACGAATTAGCAAACATAGATGGCCTAATCACCGAGAGGAACAGTTGCAGACTCAGGAATAATCCAGTGTGCTCCATGCATACCATTGTTATGGATCCATTTCTGCCTCTAAGGTCCTCCAAGATTTTCCCTGGGCTCAGTTCGGAGTTGAAAACCTTGCTTTTTGTTTCAGGGGAGTTGACTTCAATCTCTCTTCTCTCCCCATTGCAAAAGTTTTGAACAAATTCACCTGTTTAACTCTGCTCAGTGCAACTTTTCTTTGATACAATCAAAGGGAAAATTTAGGCATCATGCCTCTGAGTAGTTTACTATAATCGGATTTACCTTCATGACCAGGACCTAAATTAAATTAGGTTTTTTGCAAGGGCAAGCCTGGTCCTGTTCTCTATGGTCTCTATATATATAAAAACAAACTGACAGATCTAGACATAATTTTAACAATTAATGATGGCTTAAAATTAATCAAATAATTTAATTTAAAACAAGGGGAAACGTGCTAGTTAGCAATTAAATAAACTTTCAAGAATGTTAAACGTTTAGTGATTGCATGGTACTATGCCTACTTTCTCTGTAGGGAGACAGAGACAGCCTCTGTTTCTATCTAAATCGTACTGGAGGTAAATATCCGGAAGCATCGACCTGACATTGTCCTCAGCTCACTATTAACAGAAGTCGCTCTGTAAAAAGAAGGAATGAAAGTTTACCAGAGGAAACATTTAAAACACTGAACATAAATGATGTTGCTGCGAAGAGGGCAGTAGATCATTAAACTTTGTTGCATATAATCTCCCTTACTTTGGTCACGAGAGATGTCTCAGAATTTAATATTTTCATTTCTGAATTTGTCATTCTAACTCTTGCAAAAATTGAAGAATCAGTTCATAAAATGTTAATGACTACAGTTAAAAATAACTATTTTATATGTGCGTTTTTTAAGCAAAATAATAAAAGTTATTAATAACTCTTTCAAATCAATACTATGGAGGAAAACTACATTGGCCCAAGTGCAGAAGAGATTAATCTGAAATATATGAAGAAAAGACATGAGAGGTAGAATTGGACAATGTAAATGAAGATGTGTTGGAAAGAAGAGTGGAAGCAGAATAGTTTGAAATTAAGATTTTAGCAAATGTAGATTTTGTAATTAGGTATTGATTTTTTTTCCTAAAAATAATTATAAAATTGATAAAGTTTGTGGATGATAGATGAAGTTTTATTTACTTTTTGGTTACCATAGTGTAACCAAAAAGTTACACTGTGGTAACCAAAAAGTCTTAATCTTGGTCCTATTGTCATTTGGTTCCAGACAATTCTGTGTGTGTGTCTATGTGTGTGTGTGTGTGTGTGTGTGTGCGCGTGCATGTGTGCACGCATGCATGCATGTGGAGGGGGACAATGTTCTGTGCATCATGGGATATTTATCACCATCTCTGTCCTCCACTCATTAGATGTTAGAAGTATCTCTCCAGTTGTGACAACCAATAATGTCTCCATATATTTTCTTTTTTTCTCTTTTCTTTTTTAGTTTCAGGTGTAGAGTTCAGTAATTCATCAGCTGGGGCACCTGGGTGGCTCACCTGGTTAAGCCTCTGCCTTTAGCATGATCCCAGGCGTCAGGGATCGAGCCCCCATTGGGCTCCCTGCTCAGTGGGGACCCTGCCTCTCCCTCTCCTCTCCACTTGCATTCTCTCTGTCTCTGTCTCTCTCTCTCTCTCTGTCAAATAAAAAAAATATAATAATATAAAAAATAATAACTCATTAGCTGCTTATAACACCCAGTGCTCATCACATCATGTGCCCTCCTCAAAGCCTATCACTCAATTACTTCATCCTCCCCACTCACCACTCCTCCAGCAACTCTCAATTTGTCTCCCATAGTTAAGAATCTCTCATGGTTTTTCTCCTTCTTTGATGACTTTTCATTCCGTTTTCCCTCCCTTCCCCTATGATCCTCTGCTCTGTTTCTTATATTCTATATATGAGTGAAACCATATGATAATTGTGTTTCACTGATTAACTTATTTCACTCAGCATAAATCTTCCAGTTCCATCCATGTTGATGTAAATAGTAAGGATGCATCCCTTTTGATAGCTGAGTAATATTCCATTATGTATGTGTGTATGTGTGTGTATGTGTGTGCATGTGTGCATGTGTGTGTATAAACACACAGCAAATATTCTTTATCCATTCTTCTGTCAATGTACATTTTGGCTCTTTCCACAGTTTGGTTATTTTGGACATAGCTGCTATAAACACTGGGTGAAGATGCCCCTTTAGATCAATACATTCAAGAAATAGGGAGAAAGCATGAACAGATATTTCTCCAAAGAAGACATACAAATGACCAACAGACACACGAAATGATGTTCAACATCACTGGGCATCAGGGAAATGAAAATCAAAATCACAATGAGATACTACCTCACACCAGTCAAAAATGGCTAAAATTAACAAGTCAGGAAACAACAAATTTTGGCGAGGATGTGGAGAAAGGGGTACCCTCTTATGTTGTTGGTGGGAATGCAAGCTGGTACAGCCACTCTGGAAAACAGGATGAAGTTTTCAAGAAGTTAAAAATAGAGCTATTCTATGACCAGCAACTGAACTACTAGGTATTTTCCCCAAAGATACAAATGTATTGATCCATACATTTTCAAAAGTCCTCTCAGAGGCAAAATTGCCTCAGTTGAAAGCCACAAAATTAGTGTAGGCATAAAATGAACATTATGTAAATAAGCTTTTAGAAAATGTATTTATACATTGAAATAATAGGAGATATCTAACATTTACTTAATACCCACTGTGTGGCAGGTACTACACACAACAATTTTTAAAAGTCATTCAGTACTAATACTATGCATTGTATCTAATCACCCTAACTATACAGAGAAATAGGTATTCAAGAATTCACCTAAGTTTACACAGCTAGTATATTTAGAAGCTGAAATTAAAAGAGTTAGTTATAATTTACCCCATAGTCTTCTCATTTCACTGAACTGCCTTTCTTTGTTGATTGAATATGATCAATTTTGACCTCATTTTCAAAGAACAGATAGAATTTCTACTGTAGAAAAAAATAATTTTGAGCTAGGACTTGGGTTGCTGAAAATTATTAACCTCTTGGAATTCCTTTCCTTGGATTTGGCCTCTTTCTTTCTATTTTTACAACCATCTGTCTTTATTTTTATCTTAGAATAGTATATTTAGGTATCTTAATTATATATGTACATGATTTTGTCCATTAGATCACAAGCTACCTGAAGGTAGAGCATTTAAAGATTTCATTTATTTGAGAGTGAAACAATGCATAAGAGGAGGGAGGGGCAGATGGAGAGGGGGAGAGAATCTCAGGCCAACTCTGTGCTGAGTACAGAGCCCCATTGATTTCATCATCCTGAGATCATAACTTGAGCTGAAACCAAGAGCTGGGTGCTTACCCAACTGAGCCTCCCAGGTGCCCTAAAGGTAGAGTTTTGATTTTCATCATTGCATTCTTCATTTGCTTTACAGAGTTGTTCATATAATAGTCACAAGCCACATGTTACTACTGAATTACTGAATCCTTAAACTGTGACCAGTCTTAATTGAGAGGTATTCTCAGTAGAAAATAAACTCCTAATTTTAAATTTCATATAAATGTATATTGTGTATATATATGTTTATTATATTGATTTCAGGTTGAAATAATTTGGGGGACATATGATTTTAAATAAAATATACTATTAAAATTATTTTCACTTATTTCATTTTACTTTATGCATTCTAAAACATTTTAATGTACATGTATGTCTTGCATTATATTTCGATTAGATAGTGCTGGTCTAGTATTAAGTAACTGTTAAATAATTATTGGATTGAATGTCAAGCATATGGAAAATATCTATTTTGACTTTTAATTTTATTTGTAGAATGTTTTTGTTATACCCTTTAAAAATTTTAATAACTCCATGACTGCATATAGGTATAAAGAAGTGTATCTGTATTTTAAATGAATATGCACACAGTTAATTCCATCAATTGGGTAATTTATGATCATATTATGACCCTGCAATAGCTTCTTGTAATGACTTTCTGCTACATTTAGTAGTTCATTTACCAAATAAATAATAATGTCCTTATTTTGTGCTTACATGGTAGACAAACATAATTTCTAACAATTTATTACTAGAATCTGCTTTAAATATATTTGAAATTTATCTCAAATATGAAGTCATTTCAGAAATACCAGAATTGTACCTTTACCTGTTGTCACCACTCTTCAGTCTGCAGATTGATATTACAACTTCTATAATGTGCTATACCTTTAAGACATTAATTCCCATTAAAATACAATATACTCAGGCCACAGTTAAGTTTTCATGAACAACTAAAATGCATGAATTTCAAATCAGAGAACAAAGGGGATTTGCTGGAAAATGGAGGCAGAGTAGGCAAAGAAGTTTGAATGCAAGGGTTTAAAAAAAACTGGAAAGCCAATGACATTAGAATAGAAGATAGCTTACTGAAACAATGCTGGTGACTATTGACCTCTTTGTAAGCTCATATATAAATCTTACCTGCCATATTGGACATCACAGATATAAGCCATATCTGTCATCTCAGAAGTTCTGCTGGAGTGTGCTGTCTAGACCCTTTGATGTGGTATCAAGTTTGTTGCTCATGATTAATCAGAATAATGACCTCCAAAGATGTCTGCATCCTGGTGCCCAGAACCTACAAATATGTTATGTTACATGGCAAAGTGGCATTAAGATTGCACATGGAAAAAAAAAATCAGATGAGTCTAAAATAGGGACATTATCCTGGATTACCTGAATTGTCCTACTGGAATCACAAGGGTCTTTACAAGAGGAAGAGGAAGAAAGGACAGAAGAGCAGAGTGACAGCATGTGATAAGGACCTCATTTATTACTGCTGGCTTTAAAGATGGAGGAAGGAAGACATGAGCCAAGAAATGTAGATGGCTTCTGGAAACTGCAAAAGGCAGGAATTCCTGCCTAGCGTCCCCAAAAGGAATGCAAGCCTCTGACTCCTTGGTTTTAGTCCAGTGAGACCTTTGCTGGAGTTCTAACAGAACTATAAGATAGTGTATTTGTGTTGTGTAAAGCCACTAGTTTGTTACGGCAGCAATAGAAAATTAATACAGATATAGTTATCTGAGTAATTTCATTCATTGTTCATCCAAATAGAGAGCATCTATTTCATTTATTTTGAATTAGGAATGAAGGGGCAGGGTAGGGATGGTGCCATTGTTTCTGTTTACCCTTAAATAAGATATATGGAAATTATCTCATCTTTTTATTTGTGATGCATTTTACTCATTTAAATTCTGAAGCCTGGTAAAACTTTGATTAATGGAACACAATTAAGGGGATCTCCAGTTAATTGAAAAAAAATGTTTTTTCTTTATTCAGCTTAAAGGGGAAAATTATAAATGTAAGGAAACTTACATGAGAAATCTATGCCAAAAGAGCAAATAAACAGTCCATTTTAAAAAATGACAAATGCTGACTTTTCAGATTTCTTCAAAAGTAAAACAAGTTTTACGGTCCAGATTCTTCTAAAAAAGAAGTAGATAAAATGTTAAGTTTTTAAAATTTCTGATTTCATCTACTAGTCTGTCAAACTTTATAAATCAAGTGTCTATTAAATCCACTTCTTTCATTTGACAGCTACAGCTATCATTTTCTCAGGATTGTTGGAAATACATGAATCTCTATGATCCTGTGTGTTATTTAAAGACCCTCTGCTATGAAATGTCCTTTGAAATTTCCAGAGGCACCATCATAACTTTTTTATAGTCAAGTTCATGTTTTCAATGAGATAAAGCTTCATATTTCTGAATATGCAGTTTTTCTAATTAAGATCTATATAAAAATTATTTGTTTTCCTTATTTGGGGGATTTATTTTCTTTTCCTTTACCTTAAATGCAGAAAAAAAGTAGTAAAGGGGAATTATGGGGATTATGTTTGAATTGATTTTTTTTTATTTCATTTTATTTTTTCAGTGTTCCAAGAGTCATTGTTTATGCACCACACCCAGCACTCCATGCAGTTCATGCCCTCCTTAATACCCACCACCAGCCCCTCCCAAAAACCTCAGTTTGCTTCTCAGAAGCTACAGTCTTTCATGGTTCATCTCCCCCTTCTGATTTTCCCCAACTCACTTATCCTCTCCTTCCCCCAGTGTTGCCCAATGTCCCACCATGACCAGGTGGGATTTATCCATGGAATGCGAGGTGGTTCATCATTTGCAAATCAATCAGTGTGATAGAACAAATCAGTAAGAGAATAGAGAAGAACCATATGGTCCTCTCAATTGATGCAGAAAAAGCAGTTGACAAGATACGGTGTCCGTTCCTGATTAAAATGCTTCAAAGTATAGGGATAGAGGGAACATTCCTCAACTTCATAAAATCTATCTATGAAAAACCCATAGTAAATATCATTCTCAAAGGGGAAAAGCTGGTAGCCTTCCCTGTGAAATCAGGAACATGACAAGGATTTTTGGTTTTAAAGATAACACTCACATGTGCACACACACGTAGTGTGTTAAATTGTAATAGTCCAAGTCAAAATTTTAGGGGGAAAACATGTGTTTTAAAAAATTCATTAGCTAGTATTAATTCACTAAATTTAAATTTCATTTTTTAAAAAATTGATTAACAAAAATAAAATCAAGTAATGATATTTTACTTTATTATCATCACATTTCCACATGACTTTGCAGTCTATAGACCTGGCTGATGAGAATTTCAGTCTACCTCCTGGAAACACCTAGAAATACTTCAGAGATTTTGAATTTATTATTCTTGGTAGAAATTCTTTCATTCATGATACTTATGTATTAGCCAGAGTCCATTTAGGTAAAGAGAAACTTTACCAGGCTTTTCAAATAGAGGAGAATTAGTACAGATAATTAATTACATAAGTACTCACTACTGAAATTAGTAAAAGAATTTGATGGATATTTTATTCTATTTTAAGAAAAAGCAATTGGTTACTATAGTAGACAGTTGTTTGGGATTCACCTGCTGATTGTACTATCATTTTCTTCCATAGTAATTTTGTGTTTGCCATCATTACAACTCAGTCCATTTAGTTATTGTAAATTGAGTTCATCCACCACTCTTAGGGGCAGCACAAAATCCAGGTGTCAACCAATTTATCCTTTACATTTATTTAGCCAGCTAATTGGTTCAAGGATCAGCAGATGATCCATTCAGAGCCAATGATGCACCCTTAAATTTTGAATTTGTGTTTTCAGAAAAAGGCTTTCCCTTTTTAACACTACAGATCCAAGACAGTTTGGAGACTGAGGCATTGCGTGCCATACTTCATACCATATGATGCTGGAGTTTGAGTCCAACAAGCAAGCAGAGAGCTCCAATGTTGAGATAGGAAAGTCCAGCCTTAGATGATGCCCATTCCATGCCTTGAATTTTCAGATTACTTTAGTGTTTTACTCTTTGAACATAAGCCAATTCAAGGTTGAGTTATACGTTATTTTTGACTAAAAATCCCTAACCAATTAAGTAGACCATATGCTTCATATGGGATGCTGGTTTTATATATTTATTCACTGATACATCTCATATACTGAGACAGTTTCTGATAGACAATAGAAGCCTAATTTCTATTTTTGGAATTAAAGAACTTTTAGAAAGTGGATCTTATGCAAGAGAAGTTTGATTTTGTAAACTTCAAGAATCACAATTAGTTAAACACTGTCATCTAGGTTTATTAATTTTCAGTCATTTCTAAATGCACTTTCCAAAGGAAAACAAAATATCTCCTGCATGGTTTAATGGATTTTTATCTTTCTTTTTCTAGACTTTACTGAGCCTAAGTTTCAATACGAACAGCATGATTTGAATAATAATTTGAATAAAAATACTTTACTTTGACAACTGATTAAAATTATTTATACTATGACATTGTTCAGTATGTTGTAGACTAATTAATTGCATTTTTGCCTCATTATAGTAAAGAACTTAATATCTTCTCAAATATCTGTGGGGTACCATTAGAATTCACATCTTTTGATTATTAATAGCCATACTTAGTATACTTAATATCATAGTCTTTCATCCATTGACAGTCCAACAATGACTTCTCCATTTTATCTCATCATACCATTGTTATCGGTGATACAGAAATGGCTTTATCAAGCATACAGGAAGCATAATATACATTTTCATCCTATTCTCTTTCACTTCACTTTCAAGCATTAAGATCTCTTGAAGCAATGGGGAAATTATTATTCTTTCTTATTTTTTTAATTGCACTGTGGCTAGTATATATAAGTTCTACATGGTCTCCAATTACATTCTATATATCTTGTGATTCTATTTACTATTTAATCATAAGGATTCTTTCCATTAATATTTTACCTGTATTTACAGTATTCTGTTATATTTATATGTTTTAAAATATGAAGAATTTTCATATTTATAATCTTCCTATTTTTTATATTTACATTATATCTATGAATTACAGAATGTAGGTTTTTACATCAGGAATTTGATTTGGATGTTTTTTAAGGTCAATTCTTTAAAGGTATAATTTTCCTTCTCTCTCTCCCTATTTTATTTTGAGATAATTTTGGACTTACAGAAGAGTTGCCAGACATAGTTCAGGTGGTTTCAATACACTCTTTAGCCAGTTTGTCCTAATGTTAGTATCTGAAAAAACCATGGAAAAATGATCAAGAGTAAGAAATTAACCTTGGTGTAAAGCTGTAACTACAGAGTTTATTCAGATTTCACCAATTTTTCCACTAATGGCCATTTTTTTTTCCTCCCTATTGCTGGACCCCACTGTGTATTTAGTTGTTCTGTCTTCTCAATCTCCTCCTGTCTACAATAACTCCCTAATAGTTGTTTGTCTTTTATGACCTTAATGCTTTTGAAAGCCTGGGTAGGTTATTTTGTAGAATATCCATAAATTTAGGTTTGTCTGATGTTTTCCCATGACTACATTGGGGTGAAGAGTTGCAGAATATACCACCCAAAAATATGCCACATTGGTAAACATCCTTGGTATCATTTTGCTGTCACTTATTCTATGAAATCTTGATCTTGCCTTCAGCTTAAATAATACCAGTTAGAGGGTGAAAAATAAGGTAACTTAATAAATAATTACTGTGAGTTTACTACAAAGTCAACACTATAATTAGGTACAGATTAATTTTTTTTCAAAGGCAGAACTCTGAAAGAAGCTTAAATTCCTTTATATATATCTCTCTCTATATCGATATATATGTATAATCTCCAAATGCCGCAGTTAATACACATTAAATGGAAAAGAGTTCTTGAGTAATAGGAGGTACCATCCATCAGGCAAAGGATTAAATAAAATGAGATACTCTCAGAATTACACTTATAAGAAAAAAAATTCTTTGAGTGGTACTGATCATCTAAAATAGTCCATTCTAAACATGAGAATACTTCACAGAGTTGGATAAGACACGTGATACCCTCATGTATTTGCAATTATTCAGGAGGGGTCCTTTAATTTCAGGCTGTGTAAATATTAGAAAGAATTTGTTGCAAATTATTTTGCACACCTTCTGGTGTGGAAGTTGCAATGTGTAAGTATATAGCTAATTTAGGCGCACACATAAACCGCACAGTCACGATGCATTTAAGATAGAAACCTCCAGTTCTTCACCAAACTTCTGGTGACAGCTTCGAAAAGGTGTATCTGAATGAATGATCTGATCTGACCTACGCCAAGTTCCTCTTGTCCTGGTATTCTAATTCTGATGTTTTTTTAAGAGTATGGTTGTCCAACTTCCTCTATTCCCACTATGCCCCACAATTAACTAATATCCTCAATTTCTCCCACTCCATTTAGGGACAGGATAACATTTTGTTAATTAGGTTCATTATTTTCAGAGATTCGTTGGTCTCTGCAACTGAAAATGCTCCAATGTGACACAAAAAACCACCCTTTTCAAAGCTTTGTGAGATGAGGGCTATGGACTTGACTTTGTAACCCGAAGTCTGTGTTTATCACCCTGCAGGATTTTGAAACCTGGGCATCCTTTGTCTACCCACTGGGATTCTCTGCGATTTTCTCCACAAGAAAATTTCACCGTTGGGCTGAATTCTATCCCCACTACCTATTTTTCGGTGTCTCTAATCTCTCTCTGCTGTGTTCCCTGGTACAAATCGTTCTCTAGAGTAGATGCGTTAAGTAAGTCCTTTGTTAACCAAAATACCAGGGACTAACCATGTAGCCCTCCTGGCTCTGGCGAGGTCCATTTATACATGCCATTTACATACCGCTTATAATAGTTTTCAGTGGCCCAATATTATTCTATTTGAAAACTTTCATTTTACATACTTAACATGTTTTTTCTCTGATAGAATTTAGCCATAATTAGATCTCTACTGCTTAGAGCAGCTCAGTTCAATTAAAGTCCCTGCTGTCTGTGCCACGACTCACACTGAGTAACATCAACATCGTTCTGCAGAAGCAGCCCAGGGGTCATTCTGTTCCTGCACCCCAGACCCACGCTGGGTGTTTCTTTAGTACACACTTACACACACACACACACACACACACACACACACACACACACCCTGCATGTAATAGATGAGGAAACAGATCAGAAAATTAGTTTGGCCAGCTACGAGTGGGCAGAATCAAGATTAGAATCCAAGCGTGCCAAACCCCAGAGTGTTTTTGTCTTCTTGCTGTTTGTTTGTTTGTTTGTTTCAGTTAGACCCGAGTGCCTCAAGTGACCAGCTCAGGAAAGGTTTAAGATCAGTGCTTGGTTAAAGTGGTAAGAGTAAAATCCAGACTCCAAGGGCAGTGAGGGTGATCTGAGAATACTTGATAGATTCTTGTGGAGAGTCAGAATGACTGGGCCTTCAACAGCAGTTAGCATTCCGTGAGCTAGAAATGGGTCAGAGATAGGCATGCAGAAGTTGAACCAGAGGAAAAAGCAAAAAACAAAAAACAGTCCAAGGCACAACATCGGGAATACAAAGTGTGTTCATAGGAGGTAATCTTAAAATATAACATATAACCCATTTGGGGAGATGGACAAGGAATAACATGCTGCTTGGAAACTAGTCTGCATCAACACTGCTTAGTACACTGTAATTGAGAAGTCAATCCCATGTCTGCCTGCTTTTAAAAAGCCTATTTAAAAAAAATCATTTACTAAACTTCTATTACTTTCAAATATGAAGCAGTGTATTTATATATTATGTACATTAGTATTACTTTCCTAAAGCAGCTTTCAAGATATTTACATAGGAGCAGAAAACTAAGACATTATATTCTATTACACTTGGTATGTTTATTATTTATATTACATGTTATACTATATATATATATTTAAAGATTTTATTTATTTATTTGACAGAGAGACAGCGAGAGGGAACATCAGCAGGAGGAGTGGGAGAGGGAGAAGCAGGCTCCCCGCTGAGCAGGGAGCCCAATGCAGGACTCCATCCCGGGACCCTGAGATCATGACCTGAGCCGAAGGCAGATGCTTAACGACTGAGTCACCCAGTTGCCCGCATATTATACTATATTATACCATATTACATTTACTGTCATTTTAGCTTTCTGATTTGTCTAGATGATTCTAAATCACTATATTAACACTGGGAAATTTAAATGGGTACCATCCATACCATATGTAAGGCTTTAATCATTGTGCATATCATATCTAGACTTAATTTCTTTATCCTAGTAAAATGGAACTAATAATATGTCACAGGATTTGGAGGATATTAAGATATCATCTATATAAGGGACACAACTTCTGCCACATATGCAACCATTGCTAGTGCCCTTCCCTCTGGGATCGTGTGCAGAATGTATTGGTGTAAACACAAGGTAGGGGTATTCATAGAACAAAATTTCAACGTCGGCTGGAATATTGGATAAGACTGGATGCAATGATATGAAATTTTATCACTTTTTTTCTTACTTTGTTAAACCTAGAAGATTCTCACTGGCAAAAGTAAAGAGCAGGTGTGTACATGTGGGTGCATGTGTAAGACTGTGTCTACGTGTATGTGTCATAGGGTGTTAACATATCAACACGATATGGCAGAAAAAAGAGATCATTACTTTCCCAAAAGAGGGTCCAGGTAGTGCCAGGTATTGATGATGTACAGTATAGAGTATACTACGTGACAAAGTTAAAAGGTGATTGAAGGTGGCTTCTGGATCTATGCACACTACCCTCTACCATTACCTACTTCAAGGACAGTCCTCGCACAGAAGTTTTCCTGCTCTGAAGGTTTTGTCTGTGTCTCAGTGTGGGAACCCTCCTCCACAACTTGCCCACTGGGCTGGGGGGATTTGTTTTCACCCATTCCAGGGGCTACTCCTTCTGTGGGCTTTTATGGTTGTACACCTTCACACCTCATTAAATAGGATGGATGTCAGGGAGCACAAGACTGAACCCACAATTCATGAGTATCCGTGACATAGATTGTTCCATGTGCTCCCACATCAGAAGAATGGTTTGCTTCAATAACAGAATAGCTAAATGTGGCAGGTCGCTTCCAAAAACAAAAAAAGAAAGAAAAAGAAAAAGGAAAAAGAAAAGAAAAAGAGGGAAAGAAAATGTAAGGCCTTTCAACCAGATGTGCTTAGTTTTTGCATTAGATAAATTTTACTTCTTCAGTCTTTCTCTGAATAGTAGAAATGTCACCACCTTTGAAAAGGTCACACTGACTTTAAATTAGTCAAGAATGAACAAAATATAATTACCCTAGGGTATCTTTTTAAAACTGCATTTGCCTCCTGAAATCTTAAAACACTTGTAAACAGTAATCTAATTTGATATGATGTGTGCTTTTCTATGTTTTGAGGCTTATATAGTGAAAAAGGAAATCAATTAAAGAGTTTGAAATTTCCAGTATATTTGACCTGCATGTGTCTTTAACTTCTTAAAGTGGTCGTACAATAATATTATCATAGAATACTTAATTCTGTAAGCCAATATTATGATAGAAATACAATTGTAAATCTCTTCTCACACACATTTAAGGTAGCAAAACTACCGATCACAATATAACTAAAAAAAATCCCTCTTATTAGTACATTTACTAATAGATTTTCCTCATTTTCTGGCTTTAGCCCCAGTCTATTCTTACATTTATTGATGCAACATTCACTGTAGCATTCTACATCCTTTTTCTTTTAATGCCTTGGTTTCTGTTCATTAAAAAAAAAAAAATATTGTGGTTCTGGAAATAAAGGGTGTTATTTCTATGAATCAGGGCTTTGTGTATGTCATATGTACTTTCTTTTTCTTTATATGTTAAGATGATTTCATGCAAAATTCAAGGCTTGGAATTCTCCTCACATGTATTTTTCTTCATATACCTTCATTTTGACATTAGGAAACCAGCTATTTTGACGTAAAAATTGCAATTGCTTTTCTTCCCAATGTTTTAAAGTAGAAAGATTTTTAGGGAAAGTCACATCTGAATACAGTATAAACTAACCTTGCTCACAATGAACCCTGCTCTTTTGAATGCACTTGTTACTCTGTATAAACAATCATGTTCTCATCCTATTGTCTCTGGTTAAAGTGAAGAATTCCATTATCTTTTCTAATCATATTAGAGTCTTTGACGTATGGATCTGACACAATTTCTCTGATAAAGCTCTTCTTAATTCTGACTGGTAGGAAACATTAAAAACAATTTAGCCTATTCTTTTACGCATACATTTTCTGCTATCTCAGAAAAAAACTTGTTGTGTAACAGAGGAAAAAGAAGATGCTTTCATTTCCCCCAAGTCCTACTGTTTCCCACTGGGACTCCTATCTATGGTGAGGTGATGGAAAAAGTCTGTCTCAGTGCTGTGTTCTCCATCCATAAGAATAAAAGACCACTGCCTGTCTGCTTGATTTGACTTTGGACACCAGAATCTCAAACTGAATAGTGAAGAGTGTCCCCTTAGTCTAGTAACCGATAAAGAATTATACCTGCACAGCTTCCATGAATTTGACCAAATGATTAAGCCCACAAAAATCTTATGAACACTTTAAAATATGTATAATATCTAATTATATATGAAGAACCATCAGAGGTACATCGTGTGGGTCATGAGAAATCTCCAGTTCCTTCTTTCTAGGGAACGCCTTTAATCACTAAGCAAATGATCTCGGAGAGAGTCACATTCAACTCTTGGCCCGGTCATCTGGGATGCAGTAGGATAGCAATGGCTTCTCCGAGGGCCTACGTTACTAGGTGTGGGCGTAGCCTATGCTCTCCCTCAAAAGTAGAGTCTTCACTTTTGCCTGTGCCGTGGAACACCTGTGCTCACGGTCTCTAGGCTGAGTATGCTGGCCCCGTGCTCTGTCTGAGGATGTCAGCTGTTTTTCTGTCTGGTTGGTTGTAGTGCTTTCTTTCCCTGATGGCTGCATCCTATCGATATAGGAAGAATATTAATCAGGACTGAAAATGGATGCCTCATTCATGCAGGATCACTTACTGGGAAACACCAGTAAACATCCCTTTAGAAAGTGTGAGCAAGGGGACGTTCAGGGCCGTTTTTCATTCTCCTAGATAAGCTACCACATGCCCTGTATCTAATAAACTTTTATCTCATATTAGTTATGTGATGAAAAAGTAGAACAGTGGAAAACCAGGAAAGTGCCAAAATGAAAATGCTAAAAACACCATAATTCCAACTCTGAAAGGTAACTTATGTGTATTTTTGTATGTCACTGGGCAGACTTTCCTTTTATAGAATAATTTGAAAAGTGAATAGCGTGTCATTGAAGTAACCTTCTGTTGTTGTAGGCAAGGTGTTCCTAATATTTCTAAAACTATAATGAATCATTTTCTAGCTATATCTTTGTGCACACGTCTGAATGTATCTCTAGAATTCTTTTAAAACACCAAATCAATTGCTCCTAGTTTGTGTATTTAAAAAAAAAAAAAATGGGGTACATAGGCCGAAAAGGTTGACGTAATCTTGATGATGGTTTTTTAAAATATTATTTTAAAATGATTATAGTTTCACAGAAAGTTGCAAAAACAGTACCGAATAAATTCCTTCACCCAGAGTCCCCCAATGCTGACATTATGTGGAATCACAATACAACACCAAAACCAGGAAGTTGATATCGGTACAACGGGTGTGTGTCGTTCAGGGCCATTTCCTCATCCGCGTACATTTGTGTGACAGGCTCTGCAATCAAGGTACAGAACCATCGTATCACCGCAAAGAACTCCTCCTCATAGTTTTATCAGTTGTATTCTTGCCCCACCAGCCCTAAGTCCTGGCAAACATGAATATGTTTTCATCCGTAATTTTACCGTTTCAAAAGTGTTGCATCGATGGATAGTGATACTTGTATTTAGAAGTTACCCGGAGAACAGAGTAGAAGAGAAAGCCAAGGGGATGTAGAATTCAAAAAGCCGTATCTACCACATGTGGGAAACAACGATCTTTCAAGCATTTATAATACCAAAGCATGTTCCTGTTTTTCCTTTGGAACCTAGAGACACAGTGCGTGCTAATATGATTAATAGGATAGTTATGAGAAAGAGAAGCAGTGACTTTTCAGGAATAATATTAATAACAAATTGGAAATTCAATATTTTGGGGGGGGGATTATCATTCATTCTAAAAACCCGTGAAGGACCAATGAACTTAAATATCTGGCTTTAACTAATGTTTCGATTTGTATGAATTTATGCTTATTTAAGTTTTAAAGCCTTTTCTCAATAATGTATGTAATTCTTATAACCATATATAAGGAAACTGGGCTTGGGAGGTAAAAGCATATAGTTTGTGTGGAAAGAGAAGAGACTTTCAAGGGTGATGTGTTTAAATTCCTGCTCTGGGGGCGCCTGGGTGGCTCAGTGGGTTAAAGCCTCTGCTTTCGGCTCAGGTCATGATCCCGGGGTCCTGGGATCCAGACCCACATCGGGCTCTCTGCTCAGCGGGGAGCCTGCTTCCCCCTCTCTATCTGCCTGCCTCTCTGCCTACTTGTGATCTCTGTCTGTCCAATAAATAAATGAATAAAATCTTAAAAAAAAAAAAATTCCTGATCTGTCACCATCACCTGTGTGCCAAAGGCAAGTTGCTCACTCTGAGCCATGGTTTTTTCACTGTTAAAAGGAAGAAGCTAATAACAACTACCTTACAGGCCAATCTTTTATTGTTGTTGAAGAACCCGATTGCATTCATATGTGTTTCATGCATGTCCATTTACAGGTTTATCCTTGCATTTGAAAACACAGAATTAGAACTATATGAGAGAAATTAGTGTAAAGGTAATGGCTTTACAAGAAAAAGTCTCTGTGATGTTGGATACTGGGATAGAAGTTCTCTGGGATTGGATGATTGAAACCAAGAGTGCAAATGCCCTCTAATGCCAGAGTCAGTTTCAACAGGAGAATGGGTTATCTTTCCTTACAAGATAGGACAAAGCAGAGAAATCCCACGGAAATGTATCAGCTACCTATTTTATGAGATATTTGGAGAATCTAGTATATGTAAATGTTTGTAATTGTTCTTTTTCCTTCCTGTGGTCCAAAAGGTGGGAGGAATAAAAAGGATAGAGAAAGAATAAAGAATTGTTTTCCCTGTTTATAGAGATTGCATTTTTTAGTTGCCTCCAGGGAGTTCATCAATGCTGATTCCATTCCAATGTATACCACCTTCCAAGTGATACCAACTGACATCTGCTTTCTCTCTCACCTTCTCCTCTTACGTGTGACAGCATTTGTACAAGTGAAAATAAAATCATGTTTTAGATTAATAAACTGGAGGGTTGGTTGGAAGTTTGTTTGTTTTTGTAACTGCACGGACTCAGATTTTTCTTTGCAGTATGTTTCAGAACAAATCACTTTCCCCTGAATACCTGAATCTTTCTTCCAAAACAGCCTCCTTCTTTGGATCAGAAGGATCCTGGAGCCAACACGTGCACGTTCCAGTCCCAACTCGATTGTACAAGATCACCATCACCTCCTGCATATCAAAGCCTGAAGCTACAAGGATGAAGAGTAAAGAGGTGATTACTAGGTGTAATTTGAAGTGTCTTTGGGGCACCTGCGTGGCTCAGTTGGTTAAGCATCTGACTCTTGGTTTTAGCTCAGGTCACAATCTCAGTCCTATCTCTGGCTCACAGCAGAATCTGCTTGAGATTCTCTCCCTCTGCCCCTCTTCCCACTCAAGCTCTCTCTTCTTTTCTCCCTCTCTCTTTCTTAAATAAATACATAAATCTATGAAAAAAATAAAGTGCATTTATTAGTGCACCCACCTGTTTTGGGGACATGGTTAAAAAACAAAGACTGGGATATTTTCAAAACTGTACTGTTGGGGCGCCTGGGTGGCTCCATGGGTTAAAGCCTCTGCCTTTGGCTTGGGTCATGATCTTGGGGTCCTGGGATCGAGCCCCACATCGGGCTCTCTGCTCGGCGGGGAGCCTGCTTCCTCCTCTCTCTCTCTTTCTCTCTCTCTCTGCCTGCCTCTCCACCTACTTGTGATCTCTGTCTGTCAAATAAATAAATAAAATCTTAAAAAAAAAAAAAACCCACAGTTAAATATTCATGTGTGGCTTCAAAAGTGAAGTATATGAGAGATGGTCTCTGTTCTGGGATCATGCTAATAAGTCTACACTGCCCAGTCTTTTCGGCAGCTAATGTGTTTTCCCTGTGGAATCAGCATGGTTCTGTGAGGTTTGGTAGTGAGAGAGGGTTTGCATCAGTGGGAAGAACTTTGATTAGGAGCTAGGTAGAATACTACTATTCAATCACATCATGTTCATTTTGGATTATTTATACATTATCTTTTAAAGTATAATTTTGTATGTAATATTATTCATTGTAGTTGTGATTAATATTTATACTGTAGTGCCATAAATATAGTAGCACAGAATCACTTAAAATATTAATCTGTTGTCCCTTTGGAAAACTCAGAAGGGTGTCCTCAACTGATAAGACCCTGCAGAGTGATGTTTTAGTGAAAAAGAAGCTGATATGCTGGTAGGCAGAATCTCCTAGGCATCAAGAAGTCATTTCTTACTGGCATAAATGTACAAAGATAAGTGAGAACACAAAACCACTAGTGACTTGGCACTGTTGACCAGATGTGGTTAGACCATGGCACCATAGTATTTTCACACTCTAGTAGCACTTACTTATTGATAAAGCAATGTGCTTATCTACTGTTGATACTGTTTATACATGTCAGATACCCCGGAACTTTTAAAAATTCTCCTTTTCCTATTTGACATGGCTTAGAGGGTTTAAAAGCAAGTATAATTGTTTATTCACATTTCAAAAAAATATATTTACTTAAGGTTTTTTGCGGGGGGGCAGGAAAGGGGACTGTCATTGCACTCAATTCAGGAGTTTGATAGTGTTGAAAACCAGACCAGATGAAGACCAGCTCTCTGCCCTCATGGGACTTTCAGAATGTAATGAAGTGTCTATATTTCTGCCTGAATTTTAACAGAATTCTAATTAGAGTCTTTGTGTTCTTGTTGGCACTCTAGGTTGAAGGATATCCATATAGCAGTGTGATCAAGTGCAAGATTAAGAAAGATTTCTTTTTGGACTCTATTCTTTTGTTGCCACAGGATTTAGAGATCAATTATGCCAATTTTGTTTGCTGTTTTATTTACTAGATTCAGGTCCAAGCTGTATTATATGAAGGGAGTTACTTCTGAGGACCAATATATTAGTTGTGATATTACTAAAATGCAGTCTTCTAGTTTGGACACATTCTTTCACGCAAATATTTAGACACACACATATGCATGTGCACACACACACACATGCCCATACATGACAAAATAAACAAACCAATAAATAAAAGGAACAACTTAAACAGCAAAGTATGTTTTTACAATTTCTCCTTGAATAGAAAAAGAAAATTCAAAAATGAATTTCAGGGGTTGATTGGTTGATTGATGACCAATATTAAAAGAGACTTAATATTGTGTATATTTTCATTATCTGCTGGGCTAGGTTGTGGGTAACCCTGTTGTGCAGATTGCACATACATTTAGCATGGAGCTTCAAAAAGATTTCCGAGATAAGTTAGATGAGTACACAAGCAATAATAAAGGTGGGAAATTTGTTTGGCCAAGAAAATGCAATTTTTCTTGAACTAAAGGTCACAATTCTCTATGGAGTGACCAGTTCCTCATTATCTCTTCACAAGGCTCCTCATCTGACCAACTCACCAAAAACATTCCTCTTCCCTTAATCAATAAAAAAAATTATTGATAAAAAACATACATCTGTTTTTTTTTTTTTTAAAGCGGAACAAATTTACTCAGGATGAGAAATACTCAGTTGTTTCTCTAATGATGATTAATTTATTTGTAAGGTATTTGATTCCCCTCCTTTTCTCATTTTAAGATGGAAAAATTGGACATGAGTGGACCACACTTTCTGAGTAAAATGAAGTTATTAGATATTACATTCAGATTCCAGTCTGCAGATCATATTTCATTTAAAATTTCATTATTTTTTTTTTTTACAGCTAACTAAGGTCTTGGACATGAAAATATTTTTGCTGATTAGCTTAAGTTATATATCACAGACCTACAAACCCCACATTTAGAAAGAACAGGGAAATAAATCAACTTCATTATAAACCTTTGTGGTCTCATGTCCAAACATTTTAGATAAGGTGATCCCAGGTTAATGAGAGTAGAGTAGAGGTCTTACAGATTTTTAAAAGAAAATTAAAATGACAATAAGTGCAGGAATGTACATTAGAAAAGAGAAATGATACCATTCAGGCCTGTTCAGGAAAGCCCTGTTCTGCCAACCCTTCCTAGGATTCCTCTTCAAGTCACTCTCTGGTGAGGACCCAACTGTTAAACAACCAGGAGTCCGGACCCCATGCAAAATTTAGGTCCAGGGACCCCAGTCCAATTTGTTAGTTCCAACATCTATTAATGACCATCTTTAGTAGAAAGACAATTATTGAACTAGTATTTTAATTACTGCTGTCAGTGAAGCAAAGTTGTATTAGAGTACCTGGTCCTGCCTAATTTTCTGCGTCAACTTCAACAGAGCACAGCACGGATTATCTATGTTGTGTCTAGATATGTCTGTTTCCAGATGAAATTAGCATTTCAATCCACGGTCTCCTTAAAGTAAATTGCCTTCTTCAAAGGAAGGCCTGAATAGCACAAAGGCAGAGGAAGAAGGAATTTGCCTCCTTTTTCCTGCTTCACGGATTGAACTGGGACATCTCATCCACTCCTGCCCTCTGACTGGGATTTACACCATAGGCTCCCCTGGTTCTCAGGTCTTTGGACTCAGAACTGAATCACACCACGGTTTTACTGAGTCTCCAGCTTACAGACAGCAGATCCATGGCACCTTTGACCCCTATAGTCCTGTAGTTGCAGAAGCCAATTCTTCCTTAATCTCTCTCTCTTTCTATATATAAATATGAAATATATATACATACGTGCATACACACATAGGTACATATCTGTACATACACAGGAGACATCGATATAGATATACATATAGATAAGAGTTATCCTATTAGTTCTGTTTCTCTGGAGAACCCTAATACATAAACATAAAGATTCACACACCCCAAACACATAATTTAGTAGAAGGAACATATTGCTAAATTACTAAAAGTAAAATAACATTTAAAGAGAAAATAGTGAAGGTTGATGATAAAAGATTAGATCAAAAATAAATTAAACCAAGAGGTCTTAGAGTAATATTTTTAATATTTTGATTAGTAACATCAGAGTCCAATAGGTATAATAACAGCAACACAGATTTGTAAAACAGTTCTCTTTTTAAAAAGAAGATTCTACATCCTTCACCTAATTTGAACCTCAGAAAATTTATTTAAATTTGATGTTATTTCCACTCTAAAAAAAAGAAAAATGGATGTTTGACCCACTCAGAGATTTGACACGACCACACAGAGGCAGGTGCCTAAATAAAGACATGGCATCTACGCGCCTTCCTGGTACGGTTCCTGCTCTACCTGATTATCAGAAATCGTGGAAGCTCTAGATTGAAGAAAGTGCCTTATTCTTCAGGCCCTTTGTTCATTTCTTCAAACCTTTTTAAGACCAAACTCATATGATTGTTAACAATTATTCTCTGTTTCCCTTTAACATCTCAACATGTCATGTATTTTATAATTTTATCAGCTTGTATTCGCTGTTCTTCTTCATGTGATGTTGTTTTCTTAATTTAAGTTTTGAACTCGTCGTGGGCTCACATGAAATCCATTCCTGTCCTTTAACACCCCAGAAGTTACTTAGAGTGCTAAGAACAGAGAAGATTTTAATGCTTATAAAAGAGACTAAAATTCACATGTTTACTGATAAACTATTCTCCTCCTAAATTTTTTCTGGAAAATGACAGACCAATACCACACTTGAGGTGATTAATGTTTGCTCAATTGATCCCTGTGGCTATGTGTGTTGTGAGTGGTAAGATCTGTTTTTGGAGAAAATATTTTCTAAATTAAAATAAGGATGAAATAAAAGTCCTCCTGGATGTGGATAGGGGTAGAATTGTATGTAAGAAATTGTAGTTTAAAGGACAAATAAATGGAAGTGGTCTGTTGGCCTCCCTACTGTGTTGCAATGGAGTTATGTCTCCATTTGGCAGTCTTACACCAAAGATTTTAATCCCGAAAATCTGTTGAAGAGCAATGGATCCATACGAGGAATGTATTTTTCCTGTAGTATTTCTCTACATCTGATCTGTGACAAGTGGTTATACAGAATTTCTAAGATTGTGTGTCGGCTTCTATTTATCTTCCCTCAACTCAATGTATATTCCAAGGGGATGATTTCTGGTGGAGTTTTACAGTTAGCTGTTAATTCTTCCATGTTGCTTAGGGAGGTTGTTTTCTTTTCAGCTTTTCTTTTATTAATTATGAAAATTGAGATAAAAATCATCCTTTAAAAGTGCACTGGGTTGTATCAATATGCAAGGAATACACGTGTTCAAAACTAATACGAGGGGCGCCTGGGTGGCTCAATGGGTTAAAGCCTCTGCCTTCGGCTCAGGTCATGATCCCAGAGTCCTGGGATGGAGCTGCGCATTGCATCCATCGGGCTCTGTGCTCAGCAGGGAGCCTGCTTCCTCCTCTCTCTCTGCCTGCCTCTCTGCCTACTTGTGATCTCTCTCTCTCTGTCAAATAAACAAACAAACAAACAAAAAAGAACAATTAAAACTAATATGAGATCATAAGTGATCCTGTCATTGTACTAAAATAAGCCCTCTATTTGCTCATGTGTCTATGATAGGTCACATGTTATTGAACCACTACCATCATTAAAAAAAAAAAAAAAAAATGAAGTAAGGCAACAATGACATGTTTCCAGATGAGTAAAGCAAAACCTGGGGAGCCGGGCTGGGGAAAGGAAGAATGAGGAGAGTGGCTTTGTCCTCAGTTTCTCCACATCTCACATTTCTGTGAGACACTTTTCTTCAAATAAGCCACATGTCCTTGATTCTGGGCTGCCTCTCTCTGCTTAACCCAAGCCTCTGAAGAAAACCGTCCCTGTCAGTTCCTAGAAGTCTCCCTGGGGGATATCAAATGTGCTCGGGCATAGGATCCCAGAGCAACAAGTGGGGCCGCAAGACATCAGAGCCTCTTGTGGTGGTTCCTGCCAGTCTTCCAGACCCTAAGCACTCGTGCAATGTCAGCCTGGGACTAGGATTTCTACTAAGTGCCAGGACTTCCACTAGGAGGGTTTCTACTCAGCACTGCTGCCTCTGGAGGCCCTGAGAGCCACGGCATAGTGGACTGATGTAAAAGGAGAGAGCTCTTTTCCTTTTCCAGACTAAAATACTATAAAGAGATGGGACAGTATTATTTATGACCCCAGTGACGTTTTGTGTGTTCTATTCCTTCCTGTTTCCCTCACCCAAACCATGTCTGTTATTAGGACCTGGGGTAAATCCAGGTAACAGACATCATGACAGGAAAGAATTAGCCTTTCTCTGGTCTGGCTTCTCTCTGGTGTATTATCCTCATGAGCTTTCTCCATCCTTGCTGTGAAAAGGATTTCTTTAATTAGGTGTTTGTCTTAAGTGCACCAATCACAGCTTGCTGGTTTAAGCCTAGAAATTACACCATACTTAGGCTCCTGTGTGACGAAGGACAATGTTTCTGTAAGGCAGGAAGTGCTGGTTAAAATCCTTCCACCTTAAAAAAAAAAAAAAAAAATGTTTCTAGTTCAGGCTCAGAAACCAAGGAGACCCACAGTTTATAACTTCTCTGACATGCACTAGCTATGTGCAGCCAGACATGAGTTATGTAACCTCTCTCTCTCTTTTTTTTAAAATACTTTATTTATTTATTTGGCAGACAGAGATCACAAGTAGGCAGAAAGGCAGGCAGAGAGAGAGGGGGAAGCAGGCTCCCCGCTGAGCAGGGAACCCGATGAGGAGCTCTATCCCAGGAACCTGAGATCATGACCTGAGCCGAAGGCAGAGGTTTAACCTACTGAGCCACCCAGGTGCCCCTATGTAACCTCTCTTAATGGATGGTTCTTGTTTGTACACCAGGCTTCACGATCCTACACAACCAACAGGGTGACTTTTTAAATTAGAAGACACAATGACAGCATAGTGCCAGTGCCCACTTCACAGTGATCAGAAAATCATGAGATTTAATATTAGATTTAGCAGCAATAGTAGTCAAAGTAGTATTTTATTGCATAGAAAACTGTTAACTGAAGAAATGGACAGTATTCTTAACCACTAAAACATTAATATCCGTATTTGGATAAGAAGCAAGCAGATATAATTTTCAAATCCACCATCCTAAAAATATTTCAAGGCTATATTAAGGAGAGAGACAGATGTGGACGTCTGCTCAGTTCTCTCTGTTGTGTCTGGCTCTTGTGGCCAGATAGTGCCTTAGCCTCCATGGAGAAAATTTCTCTCATTTCCTTTGCTCTCCTACCGCTTGCTTTAAAGTTGATTTTCATTATGCTCTCTTCTTCCTCTTTTTAAATTGTGTTTTATTACACACACACACACACACACATATATGTATACATACATATATATACACTTTTATTTCTGATAACAACTATATTATAATCCCTTACAAGATTCAAATAATTCAGAGACTAAAATATAGTAATCCCTACTAAACTCCATTCTAATTCCATCTATCCGAGGTTTAATTTTTAAGGGTTTGGGTGTCTCTCTCACAGTATTTTCTATACTTATATAAATATTTGTTCCCCTTTAACATAAATATCTTTGCGTTTTACCTAGGAGCCTGTAACTTGTTTACATCAGCCAACCATTGATCGTTTATATATTTCCAGATCCACCTATCTCTTCTAACACGGGATTTTCATAACTATATAATATTCTATTGTGTAGTTACACCATAATTCACTGAAAAAATTTTCTTAGATTGACATTTAGTTTTATTTTATGAAAGGATGTAATATATGAATGTTTGAATATTATTCTTTGGTATTATATTTGTGTTGATAGGATTTCTCTCTCAAAGGTATTAATTTCCATTGAATATTTTTAATTGATAAGGCCATGTGATTTTTCTAAGGGTTGACAGAAATGTGAAACCCTAGTAATCTTGTGTAATGCCCATGTCTCCACACCATTAGCAAGTGACAATATGTCCCTGATATTTCCTTGTCATTTTTTTTTTCACTGTGCTGCCTACTGACATCATGTGTTTTCTTCAGGAAACTCACCTTCTGTGTTTCCTGTTCTGTGAATTGCCTGTTGACATCCTTTTTTAATTTTTATCTAACAAGGATTTTTCTAATAAGCTATTTGCTGTTTTATTGTTATATGCATGATTTTGGTACTAATGATATTAACCCTTTTTGTTTGTGATGTCTTTGTTAAGTTCACCTGTATTAAGTAGAGGCCCAGGAAAGTGAAAGAGAGGTGTTCGTTACTCATGAGTCTTGCCGGAGGGACTCGGCCTGACTCAAGGTGCCAGGCTGGGAGGTCAAGGAAAAGGGTGGACACAGAGAGCCTAGGACCTGGGCCCATGCCTCTCTTCAGGTCTATGGATGGAGTGCTCTGGGGTTCCTGGGCCAGGTGGGTCAATTCACATGAAAAAACAGGGTTTTGGTTAGCTTCTTGGAGGATTCTTACCTAAGGGGCACCGAAGGGACTGCTTATTTCAAAGGTAGTTGGGAGATGCAGATCAAGAACTTACATTCACTGTGATTCCACTGGCTGTGACTGAGGCCATGTGCTCCTGGGAGGTGCTGGTGCCAACAAAGTAAACAAGTTAAAATGTGGAAAAGTTCAAGGCCCTGCAGGTCACTTGGCCTCATAAAACGGCACCATCGTTATGGAATAGTTTAGTCAGCTTTCAGGAGTGTTTCATGAGTATTGCAAACTTTTTCTTACATTTGGTTGTTTTCTTTCTTTCTTTTTTAAGATTTTATTTATTTATTTATTAGAGAGAGAGAGCACAAGTAGGAGGACGGAGAGAGCAAGAAGGAGGCTCTTTGCTGACTTGATCCCAAGACCCTGAGATCATGACCTGAGCCAAAGTCAGATGTATAGACTGACCACCCAGCCATCCCTGACTGTTTATCTTTTAACTTTGTTTTTGCGGTATCTATTTCCAAATCAACCTTTTTATTTTTTTTTAATTTTTATTATTTACTTTTATTATTTATTTATTTATTTTTATTTTTTGAGAGAGAGAGAGAGAGAGCACACGAGCCGGGGAGAGGGGTAGAAGGAGGCAAAGGGGGAGGCTGAGAGAGAATGTTATCAGGTTCTACACCCACTGTGGAGCCTGTGGCAGGGCTTGATTTCAGGACTCTGAGGTCACAACCTGAGCCATCATCAAGGATTGGAGACCTAATGGACTGAGCCACCCAGGCACCCCACAACTTTTTTATTTTGATACAGTTAGTTCTATTACTCTTTTCATTTCAGTGTCAAAAGTTTTCTGAGTTAGGATGGCCAATGTCAACTGGAATTTGTAAGCATTTTCCTGTATGTTCTTAGGCTTTTAATATAAATTTAACCTAGGAGGAGTTTTTAAGTCTATACATGGAATTATTTTATAAAACATATATAATGGAGAAAAATAGCTCTGAAAATTTATTTGAAAGAATATATGTGATAGAATTCCCAATAGATTTTTGAAATTAAAAAAAAAAAATGTACATACTCTTCAGCAACTGCTTTCAAAATTGCATGTTTTCCATGTGCATTTTCCACCTCACCCTACAATGAGACCCCACAGGCAGGAGGGACTGTCCCTGGGCCAGGGTTTAGTCATTTCACAGATAGTACCTATGTGTCTTGCTATGCTGACAACTGGTCTGTGTTGGCCATGCTTACTTATAAAATTCTGCGTTGCCCTACTCTTCACTCACCATCTGCAGCATTACACTGTTTTTCCAGATTTTGGTCTATAAAAATAAAAATTAAATCAGGGTCTTGGTTAAGGGCTAAGAATATTATTTCCTAAGAAACAGAGATATTTCTTTTCTACTGTCTTTATTTTGTTTTATTTTATCATTTTATACCTGGAAAGAAAAAGAAACTAACCAGGATGAAAACCGCATTTCTCAAACATTAATACCATCTCAGTCCCTGAAGCTGAGAACTGCAGAGAGAACTTTCATGATTTTGAACTTCTTAACTATCCCTTTATATGAACTTCAAAAGTATAACCTCTCTATCCTCACTAAGCACCACTGACTGTTCAGCCTCCTTATTAATAGTTTATTGGCCTCAAATTATTAACAACAACAACAACAAAACTCTGGAAATAAATAACAGAGAGAATAAATCATCATCACCAATGCCACCTGTCATTTTACATGTTTGTGAAGGAGAAGAAAGTCAGATTTCAGTTTTGGCAGAACCAACTAGATTTGAGAAAATCTGAAAATACAGAATCATTGATTTATTCATGGCTGTGGCATTCAACTACTTACTTATTGAAAATATAATCATCACTTTCAGCAAGTTTCTTGGATGCTGTTCTTTTAATTATACTGTAGAAAAAAAATTACCACTCCTATTTATAGAACGGTAGTTTCTTAGAAAGGAAATGTCGAAAGGTATTTGAACTTCAAGCTGTGGAGTCAGCCAAGCCAGTCAGTTTTGGAACATTGCTATCCTACAGCTGTTCTATTTGATAGCTCTGTGACTAGGAACCAACTCAACCTTCTAGAACCTCAACCTCTTCATCTGTAAAATGGCAATTGATGTCTAGACCAGAGGCTCTGCTTCTACTAAATGTATCACTAACTTGACCTGCTGACTCCCTCTGCCAGGTCAGCTGTGGAGGGGCGTATAAAGGGGAAATGTGAAAGCATTGAGGGGAAAATGGTAAGACATCCTGGTATTGATGAGGGGCTCTTTTGGATTGATGCACATGTGTGGATTTGAGGTAGTGGCTTTCATCTACAATAAGGAAGCAGTCGCGTAAGGCTGTTGGGAAACTGCCTTGGAACAAACAGTGCCTTCTCTTATTCCCATGTGGACACACATCTTCAACCAAATGTCTTAGAAGTGAAGGCAGGGCAGGAGCAGGAACCCCAGGCCTGAGAGGAGATGAGAAATAATCCAGAAGTCACTTCCTCATATTTTTCTCTCGAAAACATCAGAGCTGATAAGTGTTAATCAAATGAGGATCTTCTACTGGTACTTGTTCCAGAAACCAAAGATTGAAATCTTTGCCTGAAGACCTGGGTGGGGCAAAGAGCAGCAGGCATCAAGTTTTTGTTCCCTAGGGGTCTTACCTTCTGAGCCCGCCCATCCCCAATAAACACTGCTTGAAAGAGTAGTCCATACAGGGTGGGTCTATGGCAAACAAAGAAACAAACCTACCCCAAAACAAAAATGAAAACAAAACAAAAACCTCCCCCCAAACAAAAACAAAACAAAACAAAAGTCACTCAGGTTGTAGATTAGTTCAAAAGATAGTTATAATATGGGACTGTGAACGTGATCAGAAACAAAAATGTTAGGACCAAGACTTAGATTTAGCACAATAATGCTGGTAAAAGCGGAAGATGTTAGCCATGTGGTTGAAGAACAACGTGAATGATGGGATAGCAGCAGTCAAAAACCGGTTCAGTGGAATTTTGATATATAGCAAAAGTTCTATGTCATTGATGTAGAAAAAACAAATCTATTCAGTAATTGGAGATGGGAGAAATAGTTATTTATAGATAAATGATATAACCAAATTCCTACTTCATACCATGTACAAAAATAAAATCCAGACATCTTAAAAATGAAAAAAAAATTGGTGGTCAATAAAGATAAATGTATTTTAGATAAATAGTCTTTTTAGCCCTTAGGGTAGGGAGAGATTTTTAAACAAGATGCAAAAAATGTTAACAATACATAAAAAAAAAAATGATATCCAGGACTATATAAAATTGTGAAACTTTGCTTATTGAAAGACACTTTAAAGAAAGTAAAAAGGCACATTATAAATAAAAAATCTATGAATTAAAAAAACAAATACATAAAAAATGATTTCTGCAAGTGGCTTTTTTAAAAGCTCAGAATTCCATAGAAAAATAAGAAAATGTATGAATACATGTCTCGCAGAAAGGAAACATCTGGCTTCTAAATATGTGGAGAGATGCTGAAGATTATCAATGATTAGGGAAATACGTACATCTGAACCATACTGAAGTACCATTATTATCTATTTGATAGACAAGCGAAGTCTGAAAATCAAGTGTTCATGATGCAGGCACTTCGTTTCTTCTTCATTGACCATGGAAGCACATATAAGAGCAACTACCTCAGAAAAATCATTTCTTAAATTTAGACATTCAAATATGTTGCTGGATATTCTCTGCCAAGCTGTGTGATAATTTCAATGTTTACAACTCAGTAAATGGAAAAAAATGGTAATAGCAACACCACTCACAATAGCAAAAACATAGAAACAACGAGAGTGCTCACCAAAAGGAGAATTGATGAAAAAGCTGTTTGTATTTATACATTGGGCTATTATACAAAATCGTTGACTACACATGAATATGCAACAATATGGATGAATCTTAGCATCCTAATGGGAAAGTGGAAAAAAATAATTTTAACAAGTGATAGAAAGACACATTTTATTAAATTTAAAAACAAAATATATAACATATTGTTTTTTATTTTAGAGATGCATATTAAAACATATATATACACACAATTATTATCATTATTATTTTTTTAAGTAGTCTCCATACCCAACATGGAGCCCAACTCGGGGCTCGAACTCACAGCTCTGAGATCAAAACCTGTGCTGAGATCCAGAGTCTAACACTTAACTGACTGAGCCACCCAGGCACCCCTGAAACAATAAATATATTTTTAAAAAAGCAAATGGGTGATTGACACGGAATTCGGGAGGATGTTTGCTTCTGAAAGGGGGTAGATGGGTGAAGGGCATGTGTGTATATATGTGGAAATTATTTTCAAGGTGTATTCTTCGCAGTGGTGAGTTTGTGGTGCTTATTACACTACTAATGAATAACCAAATATGAAGTAAACTAAAAAGAAAGCTATGTGTGTGCATGATTCAATGATTATAATTAATCAAAATTTATGCACATGAAATATTTTTTCAAATCAAATAAAAACTAATGATAACCTAATTAATAAAACCACTGTGGAGATTAAACATGATTGCACGTGGAAGGCCCTGGCATAGAGAACTCAATATTTTTTATGTATTTTGCTAACGTTTTGGCTATCTCTTTATTGTGCAATCTTTACAGTCATTTTCTATAGTCTTGAAAGAAATGTGTCACAGATGCATCAGTCAGCCCACAATTGTACATATCAGTGGGTGAAATTATCACATTAATATAATTACAACTGTGCAGAAACAAACCTCCCCCATAATTGCTGCATGCTTGGAGGAGGGCTGCTTAATTCTTGTTCACTCATGGCAATGATATTGTTGGACAATTACAAACTACTGTTAGTGAAGAACCCAATTTGTAATAGATAGACAGTTGTATATATTAATACATATCAAATTTTCATCATTTTGACAAACTTGTGAATTTGGCCTAAACTAGATGAAGGAAAGGAGACACAGAGAATTGAGTTGGTAGCTTAATGACACACAACTAATTCAGGGAAATGAGTTAGAATTCAGATCTTCCTAGTTTCCTATACTTTCCATGTTTCGTCTTATATCAGCTAGAAGTGAAGAAGATGCCTGTCTCAATAGCCTGGAATATTCTGGATCATATGGTATGGGTATATTTCACATCTTTTTTTTTTTTTTTTTTAAGATTTTATTTATTTATTTGAGAGATAGAGAGTGAGGGACAGCATGAGAGGAGAGAGGGTCAGAGGAAGAAGGAGGCTCCCTGCGGACCCAGGAGCCCGATGCAGGACTCGATTCCAGGACTCCAGGACCATGACCTGAACGGAAGGCAGTCGCTTAACCAATGGAGCCACCCAGGCGCCCCTCACATCTTTTTGATACATCCATTGTTTAGGATATGACAGAGGTCTGCTTTATAATATTATTTTTAAACATGTGTACTTGTAAAATGTATATCCACATAACAAGTCAGCTCTGTATCTACCTTGTATTAGCACAAAAATCAGAACATAAAAGTAAATTACATGCATAAAGCTGTTCCATTTAGACAGTCACCTCCAAATGTATCACTTTGAAAATAATCCGATAGAAACATAGGGTACTCAGGACATTAGCACTCAAAATATTAACTTTTAGCAAAGACAAAATATGAGTGATAATGGTGTCCACATTTGCTGCATTCCAGTATTGCTTAGAGGTGAAGCTAAATTAATCATGATAATTTGCTTTAAATTCTCAAAAGTTCCCATTACCATTTCTTTAGCTTTTAGCATTAATATTTTATATGCATTTTATATTGGGAAATTCTGTCAGAGAAACTGTTACTATGAAAAATATTTTTTTACTTTGAAAATTAACTTATATAGTGAGTAATGTGAAGACCACTCTTTTAATTTTTCTTCATAATTACTTCTTAAATTTTAAATTGCCCTTAAATTGCTATTGAACAGCTAAGGGAAGAGAGTAACTGTTCATAACAGGCAATAGATCTCTTAGAAGGAAAATGTTGAGGCTTGGAAGATAATCATAGGGTAAGTTAGCAATTATTAAACAATTCCTAAAAAAACATTTCATGCTGTATTAACAGTGTGTACATGTTCTTGTGCTCTAGGGATAGATGACAAAAATGTAAATAGGCAGTGCACTTTTTGTGTGTCTGTGCTATTTAATTTAAGAAAAAAAATAAAACAAAAAAACAGCCTAGGGGATAAACCTCAAAACTTCTTGTAAGACCTTTCTTTACCTCAAATGCATTTTCCAGAAACGAACTTAAGTGAATCACAAAAAAGAGCAAATATGTTCTAAATATTTCTAATATCTCTGAAATTGACATACAGCCTCGTCATTAACCCTATTCTCTCCAAACACGGATTCCTAAAGGGAACAAAAGTAATGGTGGCGGTCAGGGGGTAATTTACCGCCTGGGGAAGGACAGAATCCCTGAAAATGTTCCTCTCAGGTCTGCCCACCTACCAAATCATCTCCTGGTTAGAAGAGTCGAAGTTTTGGCTTACATTCACAGAGTTTTCCTCAAAGTAAAAATGTCCCCCCTACCGTTTAGCCCTTTTTCTTTATCAGTGATTAAGGTAAACGCATCTTGGACTTGTCTTTAAAAATGAATTTTTGTAGGGAGAGCTTACTAATCCAACAGATCCTGGGAAATGGAATTGATAAGGATAAGCTCTTGCCTATTCACCAGTGTCGATCATGTAAAATAGGGTAGGTGAACATGTTTCTGTTTAGAAAGGTGTCGTTAAGGCACGTCTGTGGATGAAATCTTTTGATTTTCAGGGCTCTGTGGCAGAGCCAGCAAGCTGTCAAATGCAAAATGCTGTCCCACTTTCACAGTGGGTGGGTGTTTCTAGGAGGCTGTCCAGCTGTCCGGTCAGGGATAAGATTGTGTAACCATCTTTGCATTGGGGGCAATTTTTGTGGGATTTGTAGGGCTCTCAGACCACAGAGTGTTAAGACAGCATGTCTTGTCTGCTCTCCCATCCTCTCTCTGCCATACTGAGTTTCCAAGGGAAGGTGGAACCACATGTTGAAAGAACCTGTGCGCTTCCATTGCTACGTGTAGGAAAGCTGCCCACCTCCAAGGAATATCAGTTTTGGGTCTTTATTTGAACAAAATGTCAAATTTTATGGCATTGCGATGCTGAAATTGGGGGACGGAGTGTTCTTTAAAGCCGTCAGTTGTAGACAAATTAATATAAACTCTGTTTTAGATTCATGTGTGAGTATATGGAAGTTACAGGCATTGAGTACAATATCTTCAATTGGCATCTGGACAGGTAATCACTGTGCGCTCCTTTAAGTGTTGGCTGTGCCCAGCACGTTTCTCCACAAGTGCGTCTTCCTAACACAGACCAGCCTTACTCTTCGTGGACTTCTGGAGACTTGGTTCTTCTTTGGGGCTTTGAGCTCCTTTAATGTTTTACTCCTTTCTTCTAGAGATACTTATCCACTTAAAATTTTACCTGTGTTTGCATGATTTCAGGCTTTAGTTCATTGGTATATTTAACAACCCAACTGAATTCCATAACTAAACAAGAAATCATATGTTAAATGAGCCAATAAAATCAACAACTGAAATAAGAATTCACTCCAGAAAAAGTTCATTCTCTGATTCAGCCTGACAAAGCATTAAAACAACTAAATTGCAGAAGCTCCGTGAGATCTGTGAAAGAACAGAATCTCTTAAAAAGTAAATAAAAATCCTGTGAAAGAATCAGGTACAATGAGGGGCACCTGGGTGGCTCAGTCAGTTAAGTGGCTGCCTTTGGGTCACCTCATGATCCCGGAGTCCTGGGATGGAGCCCCACATCGGGGTCCTTGCTCAGCCAAGAGCTTGCTTCTCCCTCTCCCTCTGCCTGCTGCTCTGCCTACATGTGCTTTCTCTCTCTCTCTCTCTCTCTCTCTGTCAAATAGATAAATAAAATCTTAAAAAAAAAATAATCAGGTACAATGAAACAAAACTGTAAAACTCAAGAGAAAGTCCAAGATAAAAGAAAGAATTGTACAAGAAATCATGTAAGTCAGTCAAATTAACTCTTTACCTAAAAATAATTTTGTAATGCAGTTTTTATGGTTACGAAGAGTGAAAGAAAATTCTCGACCACAGTAAAAGATACCTACCTAATAGAGGTAAATAGAGAATGTTAAATTTGGGTAGATTATTTTGTAGGAGAAAAACACCTCAGTTAAAAAATATATCATTAGACATTTATTTAATTATTTATTTATTTTTAAATTTTATTTGACAAAGATCACAAGTAGGCAGAGAGGCAGAGAGAGAGAGAGAGGGGGAAGCAGGCTTCCCACCAAGAAGAGAGCCCAATGTGGAGCTCGATCTCAGAACCCTGAGACCATGACCTGAGCCAAAGACAGAGGCTTTAACCCACTGAGGCACCCAGGTGCCCCATCATCAGACATTTATATTACAAAAACAATCTAGAGATTTCAAAAGAGTAGAAGGCAAATAAGAGACAATATAAAAAATTATTGGAAAAGTATCATTAGGCATTTACATGACAAATACAATCTAGAAATATTAAAGAAGCAATGGGTAAATAACAGGGAATATATAAAAATGAGAGAAGAAAAAATAAAACAAAAAAATGTTAAGCAGAAAAAAATAGCAAAATTAGATTAAATATATCTGTAAATAATAAATTTAAGACACATATTTTCAAACTGGATAAAAAATTCTCAGTGTATGTATTCTGCTCATTAACACCTCTACATAGTATAGTGTACTATACTCTATAACAAAAATAGAGGAATTAGAAATACAGGCAATTAAATGGCATGAAAATTTAACTCTAAAGAATAAACAGATGGTTACCAGAGGGAAAGTAGGTGGGAGGTGGGGGGGGGGGGGTGGGTGAGTGAAACAGGTGATGGGGATTAAGGAGTGCACTTGTGATGAACTCCAGGTGTTGTATGTTAAGTGTTGAATTACTAAATTCTATACCTGAAACTAATATTATACTGTCTATTAACTAACTGGAATTTAAATAAAAATGTGGAGGGAAAAAAACCAAAAAACAAACAAAAAAAAAACCCACCAAACAAACAAACAGAATAAAATAAATGACATGAGCATACTATTTAAAAAGCCATGAGGACATTATTGCCATCAGAAAATATTGTTTTTTCGAAGTTGTGAATATGACTATTTCTTGTCAAATAGCTTTTTTTTTTTTAAATAGCGTGAGTCCTCCTTTAACCCATTTAATGGTTTTTATTTTATATATCTTATTTTATTTTATTTTTTTATTGGGAGGATGGAGCAAAGAGAGAGAGAATCTTAAGCAGGCTCCATGGCCAGCGCAGAGCCCAATGCACAGGGCTCTGTCTCATGACCCTGAGATCATGACCTGAGCCGGAATCAAGAGTATAACCCTTAACAAACAGCTATCCAGGCACCCTGATGCTTTTTATCTTAAACAATAATAACATAGAAACAAATATGGCAATGCAAAATCTTATATATACAAAATAAATTGACAAATTTACAATGATTATGGGTGTTTTAAACAGTTTCATAAGAAAAAAATCAGAAAATAATAATGTTCAATCTTATAATAAAACGATCCAGATTTAAATAATATATATTATGGAGCCCAATGAACATAGAATATACATCTTTTTAAAAAAATCAACCTACAACTAATATATATATTAATTTTTAATTAACACACCTTTATGTTAGGGCACTATCAGCTCTCAGAAAGGCTTAATATATTTGACAAAGTATGATTCAGAACATAGTCTCTTATTTAAACAATTAACTTAATTTTGAAATAAAAATTTAAAAATCTTTGAAAGTCTAAATGCTCTTCTAAAAGTCTTGGGTTAAAGAAAAAACAATCACTTTTTTTCTTTTTTTTTTTGGAAATGGAATTACTAAATAACAAAAGGTTGTACAATACAATTAAAGTCTTATATTGAAATATATTTATACCTAGGCATGCATTTTTTAAAACGAATAAGAAAGATTGAAGATAAATGTTAGAAGTTCAACTTCAATTAGCTGAAAAGGTAGAGTAAATACAAAAAAAGTATGAAAAAAGGAATAATGTTTTCAAGAATAGAAATTAATAAGCTGTTAAAAAAGACCTGACCAACAAAACCAAATACCGTTTTTTGGGGAAAATGCTAATACAACAGACTCAGCTGAAACAAGGATCATTAGAAAAGAAAGGAGAAAGGTTCAAACAGCAACAATAGGAATGGAAGGAGAGACAAAACCCTGACTAGAAATACCATGATGCTCCAAGAGAATAGTATAAGCAATGTTATCACAATGTATTTGGATGCTCATAAGAACTTTCTGAACTTACTCCAAATTTAACAGTGGTTCCTGCTGAGTAATGATATGCACTGATTTATTTTTATTATGATTTTATGTATTACAAATCATTTTTACCATTAGAAAAATTTAACTGTTCAATCAAGGAAATCTCAAACGCAAATTCCTTTAGAAATGTAATAAAGAAATAAAGTATCTCAAGAAAAGATTCTATGGTCCAACAAATGTGGTTATTTTTATCTTTTGTCATTCTTTAGTAATGTAGAAATCCAGTTACTGAAGTTATAAAACCTTATAAATCATTTATACTCTCTTTCATTCAACCATAATCATGTGCAAAGAAAACAAAGGAGAATCTTTTTTTACTCCATTGCACAGTCTGATTAAATTACACTTATTAAAATTTTAAAACTGACAAATAATATAGCTCCTTTCTTAAGAGCTTATGCCATAATCCCATCACAGAGTAGAACAGATATAATTCATTGAGCTCCTAAAAAAATTTTATCTATCCAATTTTAGAGAGAATGCTCATGCTCAATATTCAGAAGAGGGGTGTTGTAACATCTCTAGCACTCATTTTGTTTTAGCAGGCATTAATATTAAACAGTTAACTAAATTCTCCCATGTTCTCCCATCCACTTTAGGATTTTGAAAATTGAATTAGCTTTCTTGGTGTAAGGAAAAATATTTTTCTTTATTTATAAAGGAGTTTGCTTTATTGTCTGAATGATGAGAAAAGGCTGTTTGAGGTACTCTGTGGATAGGAAAGGGAAAATATCAGTGTGTACCTACTCCAAAGGGAACAGTGTGAACATTTTGTGATCAAATTAAATGATTAGGAAGTTCCTAATTTCTGTAGCTCCAACTGTAAGTCAATATCTCTGAGAGTCCAGAAAATGCATCAAAATATGCCACTAACAGGTGAAGTTCCCTTTCACGGGCTGTTCTTCAACTACCAACAGTTTCTCAGGAGAAAGGGTGGAGGAACCCTCAGTTTTAAGCCTAGAATTGTTTACAGTTGATGTTCTATCCCTTAATACAAACCCGACAACTCCCTATCTGAATGACCTCGATGCTTTTTCCCCCCAGTCATGGGGCCAGCAAAGTAAACTGATCCCTCAGCACACTTGCTGACGGATTTGTACTTTGTGATATTTATCAAAACTGTGTTCATAGAGTCCATTTTGTAATCAGTTTAAAAAACGGTCTTCAGACCTAGTGTTCAACTTCCATAAGGGTCAGTTTTGCCAACTTTGCATCTTCTATACCTACCAGAGTGCTGTGTTGATGACCAATAACTAGTACTTCCTAAATTTAGTTTTAAAACACCTGTTAGGTGCCCCACAGAATGTTTTTTTTTTTTTTCTCATGCATAATCTAATTTTGGAAGATAGTTATTACTATCTCCACTGTTTTAATAAATAAAGAAATTGAACCTCGGGGAGATTAATTAACGAGGTCCCAGTAGAAGTGACAAAGCCAGCATTTGAACTATTTTGGCTGCCTGTCAAGCTTGGAGTCATTCTACTAAAACTTTATACATGTGTCCCTAAGGTCTGACAAGTGCTTCTGTATAGTGGCCACTCAGAAAATGAGAGAGACGATGTCAGTGGCTTAGTAGCCTTGTCTAGAACAAACCAAACTAAGAACTAAATCCTAACACCACTGCTTTTCTGCTCTAAGACTAAGTAAGGTAAATAACTTCTCTGAGCTTTAATATCTGCGTCTGGAAATGAGATGCATTGATGAAGACAATAATTACTTTGTAGGGCTTTGGGGCAAATTAAATGAGTTTCTTTATTTATAAGATAATATTTACTTGCACTTACTAAGTGCCAGGCCTGTTCTATATGTTTTATGCATAGTGTTTGAATAAATCATTGCAAGAATCCCATAAACTATGAGGAAAGAATTACTTATTCTTTCAGATTTAACAACAAGGAGACAGGCATGGAAGGATTCAGGTCCGACACAAAGTAATTAGCAGATAAGGATCTTAACAATGGTTGAATGTTCATTAAATGTTAGCCATTATTTGGTAAAGGAAAAGATGGCAAAATAAGTGGACAGATTTAATATCCATGGCTGTTGCCCTCTGAGAACTAAGAATCGTATTGGCAACTATTGGCAACTAATCGTATTGGAACTAAGAATCGTATTGACAAAAAATCGTAAATTTTCCAACTATTCAGGAAAATTTATGGTTCAGTGACAAAGCCCATCGGAAGATCATTTTATGTTATGAGGAGGTTATTTATGCTTCTCCTGTCATCCAACTTCCCTGCTTTCCATTAGAGGCAATTATTTTTGGATTTTTTTCACCCAACTATTTCTTCTCTAGCAATAGAAGTGCTAAGTTGTAACTCTGTCTTAGGTAACAGTATACATTATACAAGTGTATTATGATTATAATGAAGGCAGTGCCCCTCTATGACTCTCATATTTGTTTAAAAAGAGGATGTATATCACAGCTCTACCCACTCCCCTTTGAGAATAAATATCGTTCACTTCTCTATTGTGGTGAGAACTACTAGTCCAAGAGTATAGGAAATTATGGTGGTAGTATATGGTATTTTTCATCAGAGCAAAACCTATTTTTCAAAAGACAGAGCTCCTTTAATGGGCTATTATGTTACTCTTGTAGGCAACAGCACAAGAAAATGTTGGCTAAACTTTTCACAACAGGAAAGGTGAAAATGGGAGAATGGAAATTCCTACAAAGAACTGTTTAAATTATATAACCATTTTCAGTTCCATTGTAGTAAAACGTACTTAAGAAACAGAGATGACAGAATGGAATCTGAGTTTCCAAATTACAGTTTCAAATTTCAACAGTTGGAAGATAAAGACTCCAGAAGTGACTCAGAATAGCGCTAAAGGGAGCCTTGACCCAGGAGATAAAATACCTGTGGGGGTGATTGTCACAGGTCACAAGGACAGAAGGATCTGGGGAGCACGAGGAAACAGCATGTTTTTCTTACAGGCAAAAGCAGAGGCAATTCATAGAAAGACATGTACCTCCATACTTTATCTAAGGGATGGCAGACTACTCTCATGCTTGAAGATTTCTTTTACTTCCATATTTAGAACATATTAAGTGGCAGCCAAAGGGCTGTCCTCCCTCCACCAAACCCTCTCTTGTCGATGCTTATAGTTTTGCAAACAACAATTTGAACAAGAAAAAGTAAATAACAGAGATGTAACTGTTTCATGATTGTATCTATGATCCCAACACTGAATAATAGATCTGTGATGAAAAAAAATCATATAAATATCATCGCAGTATTTTGCTGAGAAAGGTGAGGTATAAACTTCAACCCCATAATATGATAATTGGCTGATAGCTATCTTAAGAAGCCCCCAAGAAAGCAGGTGGGGTTATCTGAGAGATATAGCCATCTTACATAGTTTCTGGGAAAACAAAAACAAATAAGCAAAAAAAAAAAAAAAAACCCGCAAAAAACAGAAAACTGGACACACACATAGCACACAATCATCTACAGGAAGGAGAAAAGGGGGAAGAAAGAGATGGTTTCCAGATGTATATTTCATGTAATTATAAACAAATATTAAGTAGACACAGAAAGAGAGGGGGCTATGGATTTCTATACAGAGCAAAGGTATTTGCTTACCAATAATGTGGAGTGGTATTTTGACAAAACTGTTTATTATATTCCTTTAGGAGCCTACTTTCAGTTGTTCTGCCAATCCTGAAACCAAGTGCAATTTTTATAAGTTGAATTTCCGTAGTTCTAGACTGTGGATCATATGAATACATTTTCTTTCTCCCTCTTCCTCTCTTTCTCTTTCTCGTGTCTTTTTAATATTCTTGAAGGCAAGATGCTCTTTCTTTATATGTCTTCATATCTTCAATTGCTTAGCAACTAAATAAATGGTGGCTGAGTAGAAAGAAATGACATATCCATGGATAAGTAAAAATATCTTTGAATCCATCTGTTATAACTACAAGTTAGTAGTGTGTGTATGCTTTGACTTTACAATCATTTATATTTAAAACTGTAATTTCAAGGACCCTTATTTGATGGCAGACTCTCAATTATCCGTGTTCAGCTCACTGACTAGTAGCAAGGCACTAACAAATGAAAGAGATAAATAACCCCAAAGTTCTATTAGTTTCTATTAGTTCCTAGTTTCAACCTTTTCTCCGTTCTCACTTTCAGGAGAAGCTGCTAATAATAAATGCCCTTAAATGTATTCATTATACATCTTCCTCCTTTCTCGGCCTATATTTTTATGTAAATGTTAATGAGCAGTGGAATGATCAGAAAGTGAGTAATCACATATATGCAGAGGAGGAGAGAAGAGGAAAGTGTCATGAAATCTAAAATGTTGGACTCCTAGATAATTGTGGTTACATGGTGTAGGTATCATGTTTCACTTCTGCCTATAATCTTTCTACCTGGAGTGAGTGGTTAGAACTTGAGTTTAGAAATCTCTACTTTTTAGAGTTATTTCTGACTTTTCATGCAAGCAAAGTAGAAAGCCAACTTATGGGGAGTCCCCATTATTAGCAGAATCTCTAAAGGTAGTAGAAAAAAAAACACAAACTACAAGAGGAATGCTAAGAAAGAGAACAAGACAAAAACATCCCTGAATTATAGACTCTTAGGCCAAGAAGACAGTAACGATCAATGCTCTTCAGTGATTATTAAATGTTTATGTTTTTAAAAGCAGGGGTGTGTGTGTGTGTGTGTGTGTGTGTGTGTGTGCGCGCGCGCGTGTGCGTGTGTTTCGAAGGATATAAAAGCCAGTCAATGTAACAGACATTGGTTGACTTTCTCTGGTTGAAGCTGTGCTTAAGGTCTTGCCCTCTCCACGCCCTCCGCCGTGGCCTCTGATACTCCCCTGCAAAACCTTAAGAGCTCATAGAATCAAATTCAACAAACCAACACTGTACTTGCCTAGATGAAGAAGCCAAGGCACAGAGAACTTCTATGGGGTTCTAAAGCTGCAAGGGGAAGAAATAGTATTGTCTAGGTCCAACAAGACCAAGGATCTGGATTGTTCCACTCAGTGTCTGGTGTGCTTCCTGCTGACCCCCCAGGCCCCGTGGAAGGACATGGTGTTTGGGTTGTCCCATTTCTGTTAGCAAGAACCCTCCAGAAAGAATGGAAAATTCCTCTTTCGTTCTTCCACTCTATCTACGCCCTATACTAGCACCCATAATCTATTATTTATTTACGTATCCATGTCTCTGTTCTAAAAGTACAAAGTTCTTTGAGGAGAAAAATTCAATTCTTCATCTCTATATTCACACTACAGGGCACAGGGCCTGCCTCCCCATGTACTCAATTATATAAGCTTCCTTCCCTGCTATCTGCCCTGTTGTGACCTAAATGAGAGATAATGCACATAGCTCAAACTTTGTAACATTTGACTTGAGACCTTTTAATGGGAGAAGAGTTCTTTAGCCATTCTAAGCTGGATATAAATTATGTGTTATGAATGTAAGGCTATTATAATTTTCCCACAGCTATTATAATTTCTATTTGAGCCAAGGTCTAAAAATAGCTTGTATTATAAGCTATTAAGCCTTTTAAATAAATTTTAACAATGTTACAAAGTAGGTTTGTGAGAAATTAAGAAAATAGAAAAAGGAAAAAAAATAGTTCAGAGTTCTTACCTAATAGTTTAATTATTTCCTGGTCCTATGAGAAACAAAATCCCCATTATGACATTATCACTCAAAAAGGAGCTTTCCAGTTCTTACCAAGTAAATCAGATGTTAAAAGGCATCACTATGTTGTAACATACAATAAGACCCCAATATAAACTGCTGAACTAGAAAAGATAATGTCACCCCTTGCTGAAAACACATTCCCACAGTGTAAATTCTAAACTCCATACAATGGTGTAGATGTTCTTACATGATCTGACCCCTGCTTACCTCTTTAGAGCCATTTTTCTCCACCACGCTTGTCTTCTACCCCCGATCTGATTCTACACTGTTCCAGAAGTGCTTTACTTAATTTAAGTCCTAAATCATGCTATGTTCTCTGGCTGCCTGCCCATGATACATACTGACTAGAGCTCCCCACCCCCACTCTGCTCCCTTGCTAACTTCTATTCATTTTCCCACTTTCCTCCATATTTGCCTAGATGTCATCCTCTACTTAAATCAAAGTCTACTTCCACTTTTCTCCTATGTAAGTCCATCATAACACTGGCTTTCCAGATTTAATAATAGTCACACTGCTTCTAATTGAGATATTTGACCACATTCACCACTAGACCCTAGATTACAAAAATAAGAATTTTATTTATCTCATGCTATCATTATATTAGTTTTCTTTTGCTGCTTTAATACATTATCACAAAGTTAGTTGCTTAAATGATGTAAATTTCTTATTTTGCAATTCTGTAAGTCAGAAGTCTGACAACAGACTCACTGGTCTGCAGTCAAGGTGTGGGAAGCATTTCCTTTCTGGGGGGTTCAGGAGAGCATCTATTTTCTTGCCTTTCTCAATATCTAGTGGCCCATCACATTCTTTTTTTTTTTTTTTTAAGATTTTATTTATTTAGTTATTTGACAGAGAGAGAGAGATCACAAGCAGGCAGAGAGGCAGGCAGAGAGAAAGGGGGAACCAGGCCCCCCACTGATCAGAGAGACCAATGCGGGGCTCGATCCCAGGACCCAGAGATCATGACCTGAGCTGAAGGCAGAGGCTTACCCCACTGAGCCACCCAGGTGCCCCGGCCCATCACATTACTTAGCACATGGTCCATTTCTCCATATTCAAAGCCCAAAAAACGTTGGGCCAAGTCCTTCTTCCTCCTTTGTATCTAGTTCTCATCTCCACTGGGAAAGTTCATCGACTTGTAAGGACGCATGTGATAACATTAGACCCAGTTGGATGATTAGGATAATGTCCTCATCTTCAAGGCATATATGTATTTGAGTACAGTTACATAGGATGTTACATTCATTTCAGGTGTACACCATAGTAATTGGACAACTTTGACATTGTGTTTTGCTCACCACAAATGTAGCCACCACCTGTCACCATACAATGCTATTATAATACCATTACCATACTTGCTATGCTGTACCTATTAAGTCCTTGACTTATTCATTCCATAACTAGGAGTTTGTATCTCCCAATCCCCTTCACTCATTTTCCCATCTCCCTTCCTCCTCCCCAAGGTTTATGCTTTTAGTCATTATTCTGCCTACCATAGTGATATAGCCTATGGTATCAGTGAGCTCAGTTAATGTCGTATGTTTTCACCATCACACTAGTCTATAAAAAAAAGTTTATAAATTGATATTTGGGAATATGCCACAAAAGTATAATGCCAATATTTCCATTTGTGTTTAATATTTTGGTTCCAAGTTGGTTGCAAGGTGTTGCAATAACAATTTACAATGTTTTCTCCGTAGTTCACATAGAAGCAAGGAAGAAGTGACTGACGACCAGGTCCATGACAGAGTATGTCTGACTACAATATAACGCCATCATGACTAAGCGGATGTGGTACACAAACCCTAAATGTCTATTGTGTGCCAAGATCTATGATGAATAATTTATCTTTACACTTCTAAAATTATTTTAATATCATATAAAGGATAGCTTATTAACATTTTTGGTCTACCAAGATAATAAAAGACAACATGAGAACTAAAAAAAGAAAAATACAATAATAATTCTAAAAATGATGACTCAAATGATTCATCATGTTCAATTTGAAAAGGATCAAGTTGATATAAAACAAGCTATTATATCTATTACTATCAAAGCCAATATCACAAATTTAGTTTGTAAAACGTTATCATCAATCACATAATACTGATGCTGCTAATTAGACTTTTATTGGTTATAGCTTTAGATTCATTTAATCTGTAAATTGATTTGGTCTTTATGATAGTAAAAGATCTATAAGTAGAAGGAATGTATTAACCAGTTTTAGTAAATGTATTTACGGAACCTTGCATTTTTGCCCTTAAAAGTTCTTGAGAATGATTAGTGGTACTCTCTGGCATTCTCCAAATACCTTGTTTAGATATACTCTTATCTGTTCTCTTATTGACAGGGTTGAGTCTCAAATACTTTTGTTAAAATGCTAAAAGTTATTTTTAAGTGCATTATGCATGAGAACTGCTGCATTCATTTTTTTAAAATTTTATGACTGTTTCACCTATTCTTTTTTATCTAATTGAAACTCATCACAGTTAAGTAAATTATGGTCCACAGTGCCTAATGAGATGCAAACTGTGTTTATCCATTCCAAGAAACAGCAGATAAATAAAAATTTCAGTTACATTTTTTCCTGGGTAAGAATTCTCTCTCCTAGTATATCTGTGTCTCAAAAGAACATGCAGAATTTTTTTTTCTTTTTTTGAAAAAATCTTACCCACACTACCACTAAACTTAATTCAGTTCTGGAAACAGTAGCTATCATTATGGAGTCTTACAGTGTACCAATGTAATGCTCATCATTTTACAACCAAATTGACTGGCAGAAGAGTCAGTGTGTGTGGGTTTCGAGTGTTTTTAGCTGAGTCAAAGTTATTTTTTTAGGTTGGTTACTAAAATCTGACTAATTTTGCACCTATACCATATTGTAGGTAATTTAGAATCTCCAGAATACCTAGTGACAGATTTCTTGTCCTTGATATTCTACATTTTCCCTGATGCATGGTACACAAGCAGATTCAAAACCCATCCATTTGTTAGCAGTACAGAGCCATCACAGACAATTTCAACCTTTTGTAACACTATTATTCAGTTGTTCAATCCTCTCATTTGTTCTTGGTAACTTAAACATAAGCATTTGTAACATTTGCATCCCACCTTTCTGATGTAGCAGAAATATCAAATGTTCTGATAGCTGGGCTTTTATCAACTCAAAGAGCATCTCCTGCAAAATTATTTTGAAAAATTAGAGCAGGTCTCTGTAGAGTAGTTTTCTGAATGTTGAGTTTCTCACATTTAATCCTAGTGATCCATCATAAAACATTTTTATTACCTTGCAAAATTTTCTTTTTAAAATCTCATTTGATATTTCCTGTTGTAGTGCTTTGAAAGAAATTTACCACATAGGCATATTTCCCAGAACCTGGGCTGAGGCTATGATTATCAGTTTCAAGTTGTGACCTATCTTTTAGGTGCCGAAAATTACAATGTGCTACATCATTTTCGTCTGGGATTTGGATCATTAACCTTATGGACATTAATATCTTTTGGAGTCCTTGTAGATTTAGCTTCCCTGTGGTGTTTCAGTTGTTGTATGTTGAGACCAAGGAGGAAAAAACTTTGACTTATATATACCCTTTAACTTTCTTATCTTTTTGGATTCATCTCTATGTTATCAAGGGATTAAAACACAAGTTGTCTTTCTATTTCTATATATAGAAGGTGTCCTTCTATTTGTAACACTGAAAGTTTCCATAATCCAGTAGATCTCCACAGTGTTCTCTCTACCCATGATCCATAGCAACTTTTTAAGTTTCTCAGGTATGAAAGTAATTATTAGGATTTTTTGTAGTCATTTGTTTACTGGATGCTGAATTCATCAAAAGTTCTTTTTTCTTTTTCACAAATATAAACAATGAAATTGTATGTTAGATCTGTTAAACATCTGATGTTGAATTTACCCAAAGGATAGTGAATGAATGACTGTAGAAAGTAGGCATGTATTTACTGCAGATGGGCCAAGGGGGTGGGGGAAGGGCAAATCTACTCTTACCCTTACTGATCTCTGTCATCTTGCTCCCACAGCTAAGGGATCCGGGTTCAACCTATTTCATTATAATGAGGAAATCAGGAAGGTATACTCTTCAAGCCAAATCAAGGAACAGATCAAGAAACAAACTTTGACCTTATCCTCTATTCACCTCCTACAGAGAAGTGAGTCATCAAACATAAATTTACTCCTATTGCCACATGATTCTCTACTCTGGGTTGTAGGCCCACTTGTTTTCTTATTTCTCCATAACTGGATTAAGTGATTACCCCTTACTGGAGTAAGTGTACCCCGCAAGGCTCATTTGTCTATCTTCTCTGATTCCTTTCCTCTAGTGTTTTCCTCAGTTATATATCTGACCCTTTGTATCTGACATCTTTGACTTCTCCCTTTCTACTATTACTTCCCCTACCGATGAAACATTTTTAACTTTTCCAGTTTAAAAAAATTTAAAAATAAAGAATATCCTACAACTTCCTCTAGTTAACAAACTGCTGACTTTCCTTTATAGGGAGTTGTTAGCTATAGTTACTTTTCCATGCAGTAAGCAGACGTTCTTGCTGTAAATCCAACATATTTTCCATGTCCATTTTTTTTTTAGTATTTTATAAAATGTTTTAAGATAATCAGACACCTATTAAGTTACAAATTAAGTGTGTTTTTAGTCTACTTAATTAACCTGAGGGTTTGGTTTTATTGAATACTATGTTTCTTGAAGTTTTTAATTTTTGAAAATAATCATTTAAAAATCCTTCAATAGGGACTCCTGGGTGGCACAGCGGGTTGGGCTGCTGGCTTTTGGTTTTGACTCAGTTGTGATTTCAGGGTCCTGAGATAAAGTGCTGTGCTCTTCCCCGCTCTTCCCCACCCCCACCATTCTCTCTCTCTCTCTCCATCCCTCTCGAAAAAAACAAAAACAAAAACAAACAAACAAACAAAAACTTAAAAAAAAAATGGGTGGATGGTATTACTATTAATCAGGATGAAAACACAAAAGAAGGAATAATAATATCAGGCACAACATGCTCATGAATACTATTTTAACATCTTGAGTTTGAGGTACGGGTTAGCAATCTCAAAGGAGAAATCTAAAGGGAAATAGGATATGGAGTTTTCAGCTTTCAAAGAAGTAACTGGGCTGGTGATTCTGATGTGGAAGTTAATAATATCAGCTGAAACACAAATATCAACTGAAAAAAATTAATATATGATAAGGAAGCAACAGAAAACAAAGTTAATTTTTAAAAAACTAACTGCAAATTATGAGTGATGAGATATTCATATCTATAGAGATAGATATGCTGTGACTTCAACAAAATAGTAATACCTTTAACCATCATTTATGCTCCCCTTCTGAGACATCATATTCAATGTTGACTTTTGCAATCCTTTGATTTCAATTCAGGTCATTTCCTAAAAATAAATTATTTTATTCAAATCCCAATTTAATGAAAACAAAATGGATTACTGAATGTCAACCCAGAAAAAAACACATATAAGGACCATTTCAGGAAATTAAGAGCATCAAGATAGTGGGAACAGAAAAGTCTTGAAGAATTTTAATTATTTCTTCTTCCACAGATAGGGCCAGGATAAGGCTGGGGCTGTCTGAGATCATAGCTTTCACTGGGTTTGTTCCAGGATGGTGGGGGAGATCTCTGGGGATATCCAAAGTAACGTGATAGGCGTCCATTTGAGAAACAAGCAGCCATTACCCACCTTACTACACTGAATCTGAAATTAGCAGTACAGTGTGTTTCTGTCAGGAGAGTGCCATGAAGTCAGGCAAAATGGCAAGCATGTCGCACTGACTGTATCAGATTTACAGGCGTTACACTTGCTGCTCCTTCTGAAATTCGTTCTCAGTGTGCTGCTTATCAGCCTGAAGCAGGAAGCTGGTGAATATAGAGAATCAACATTATTTTTTTTTGGTTAAAGGCTCAACCTGGGCAGCAAGGGTTGCGATGGAAAGATACATTTTTCAGGAGCAGAGCCCTTCCTAGAGATAAAGCCGTGGGAGCGTCCAGCTTCGGGACAGAGTTACTGTTGTGCTTGTGTAAAGGGCGATCTAAAGATTCATCTGTGTTTCAGAGGAAAACTCAGAGGGCAATCTTGACCACTTCATAACCGGACCGGCAGTCATGAGGAAATTGTGCTAAAAACCTAAACAGTATAAGGCTGAGAAGATACGGTGATAGATGTTATTGGTGTCTGAGTTGTAACGGTGGGATACACATTTTAAGAATCCGTTGGGGCCCCTGGGTGGCTCAGTTGGCTAAGCGTCAGATTCTTGATTTAGGTGCGGGTCATGATCTCAGGGTCATGAAATCAAGCCCTGCATAGGGCTCCATGCTGAGCCTGGGGTTTGCTTGAAATTCTTGTACTTCCGCTCCCTCTGTCCCTCCCCAACCCTGCTCTCTCTCTCTCAAATGAGTACATAAATAAAATCTTAAAAAATAATAAATATGTTGAGTAAAAGAAGGAAAAAATGCTTTTCCCTTCTTTATGTGTTGGCTCTGTCTTCCTATCTTCTCTGATCCCTATTCCACAACCCCAGCAATGGCCTTGAGTTTCAGAGTGAAAACAAGGCAGGAAAAAGGGTAAAACAGAGGCAGGATGTGCCCACTACTGCCTGAGAAGTCTATTGATTCCAAGGTGGATTCCATGAGTTGTAGTAGGGCCAATATTTGGAGAGTACAGTTTGTGACCAGCTTTATGTCGCCTTAAACTGTTAATAACAAGAGCTAACTGAATACTTAATATGTTTTAGACATTGTAATAAGGGCTTTATGAACATCATCCCATTTATTTCTTAGTCCCACTGAAGTAATACGTCTGTTTAACAAATAAGCAAACTCAGTTTATGAGGTTTCATGGACAAGTCACATAAGATCACACTCCAGGGAAAAGATTGGGGATAAGAATCTATAATTTCCATTTTACTCCCAAATCTCTTCCTGCGCACTCAGTTACACTGCTTACTAACAATACTGTGTGTCTTTTCAGTCTCTTCATTTGGAATTCCGAAACCCACAACAAACATACCCAAGCCACTCCCTTGGACAACACTGAGTAAGAAAGAAGGTGAAGTTCAGAAGACAGTATTACAGATGAGGAAAAGAAATACCAGGAATTTTAGTAAAAGAATGTAAAAGGACTTTTATACATTCTCCAGGACTGAAATGTTCTCATCAAGAAACAAGAGACTTGATGTCTCAATCAATCAAACTTTCCAGCACTTCAAAAATCAAAGTCCCAGTTTACAACATTTTGCCTCTTTGACAATATCGTTATTGCGGAAAAAGAAGGGAACAGACATTAGGCCCTGTACTTCTTTTCTGAGTAGGGAATGCTTTTCTTTGGAAGACAAGCAGCTTTTGGTCCACGTGTTTTAGGCACTCATCTCCCGCCATGTACACATTAGTGACTGAATACTACACGTGGTTCCTGCCCCTACTGTTCCTTTTTTTTAAATCCCATGTGGAATTATAAAGAGACTAGCCTTCCCTGGCCAAGAAACCTTCTGCCATATACTGTTGACAGAGACAGTTGGGCACGTTTCTTAACGTTCCCACTTCGCATCATCATTTATATTCAACTGAGCAAATGGAAAAAGCAAAATTAAGATACAATACAATGGTGTTTTCAAGATTTCTGGAAAGGATCATGAATGCATGATACTTTAGTATCGGTGTTTCAGCTAGAAAAAAAAGGAACAAGTACTTTGTCAGCCACTTGCGAAACTAGACTATCGACTGGTAAAAATATCACCTCAAGCACCAGTCCAAGGTAATACTCAAAAGGGCTTTTCAATCAGAATTTCATAAAGCTAATAGAAAGAAGTATATAAAGAAAAAAATGACTCTTTAGTATGAATAAACCATGTGCTAACAATTGAACCACTTATTACACTTGACTCTACTCAACTTTGTATGATATGTGGATAATGAATCTTCGAGAACACTTTCTTACTGTCTCTGTCCTTTACTTCAAACTTAATTTTCAGGCACTCTTTCTATAATCTTTCCAAATAAAGTGGATGTTTATATTCATATATATATATATGTGTGTGTGTGTGTGTGTGTATCTTTTAATAATAACACTTTGATTTTACTTCTGCATAGAACCATGCAAATAATAAAAATATGACTTCCAGTGGGATATTCTGGAAAATGTCTGCTTTAATTTGTCTTCCCTATGGGAGTACTAGTGTTTTTTTTTTCTTTTTTTGATAAATCTACCTGAATATTGTTGAGACAAACATCATTTCTATGTTTAGTGTTTTCCTAAAATATTTCTTTACTCCAAATTAACTCTTGGCTTGATGGTTAACTCCTGATTTCTGAAATCAAATATTAAACCCAGCAATTCAGCTCCAGGTAAAGACTTGCTTTCTTGATAAAATTTTACTGCTTTACCTGGAAAGAAGTACTTGGAAGGTAATAGAAAATGTATGCTTTGAGAATCATCACTACAAATAATAAGTTCATGAGAAATACTTATACATTTTTTTAAATTCCCCAGGAATGGCAAGCTGTTATTGAGAGTTATTACTGAAAGGACATATTGCCTTATTCTCCTCAAAAATTATAGTCCATATTAGAAATGTAAAACTGAAAAGAATTGACCTCTCTTCAGGCAAGAAGACTCCTTTTCTTTATATATTATCTTCATTGAGAATAGTTTGGGCAGACAAATAAAAAATCCCCAATTGTCTCCTTGAAGATGATACATCTTGCTAGAAGGAGTTTCATGGGTCCAGTCTCATAAGCTCTGCTCAATGTCTCAGCCAGTAGTGCCTTCAGCAGTTACAAGATCTTTTATATCTGGGTCATTGTCTTCAAACAACAGGCTGAGTTTATCCTGGTTTTGCTATACCAAAACCTATTTTAAAAGAGGGAAATAAAGGATATTGTATGACTCATACCGTAGAAATGATTTTATTTCACAAAGGCTCCCTCTCCCTCCTGACCCACCCCCTGGGGCCCAGGGTAGTACTGGCTAGTGCCCAGGGTCCTGGAATGGTGATTAGTAGTGTCCGCTCTCACTCCTAAATGTATTTTTTGGGGTTTGTGTGCTGGATAATGCATTGTAGGTTCACCCACCCAAAGGGAAACAAAAAAGGATTTTAATAAGAAAGAGGTAGAACACTCACTTGCATTAGCCATCATTTAATAAGTGGACTAAACAACCTTCTAAAAAATGTTATTTCTTTTCTAAGTTCACTCTGATAAAGATTTTATGATGAATGGAGAGAAGTCGACTTCTCTGCTCATTTTGGTTTTGGACCATGTTGCAGAAACTGAAAGAACCTGACATTACATAAATAAATAAATAAATAAATAAGGAGATGGTGTAAGAAAGACCCTGTTTTGAGCTCTGACTCTTGTCACAATTTCTGTCCAGCACATGTTGCATTTTTTCCAGTTGCAGCTTTTCAGTCTCTGTCCAAGAAAAGCATTTTGGTTGTAAAGCATTTAAGAACAGAAATGGAAAATGATTCAGAGTCGAACCAGAAAAGAAGCAAGCTATAACAACCTTACCATCCCCCTGGTGATTTTATTTTTAGAAGGAAGATTCTGGAGAACTCCAGATATTGGGGGTCTAAAGCATCTGTAAGGCGAAACCTCCTGGGATGTCATGGGTTTGCAGCCTGCGGCAGGATCCCATCCTTTCAACACATGTTACGCTAAATACCCACAGAATGGCTTTGTTGTTTCATGTGACTTTGAGGGGTAGGGGAGAGCGGATGGGGGTCCTCATTCTGAGGCCAAGCGGGCAGGAGCATGTTCTGGAAGCCAGCATTTTTGTCTTCTTCCATACTTAAGTTTCTCAGTTGTTTGAAATTACAGGGAGGCCTTTTGGCATAAGAACGGGCATAAAAGTCTTCTTAAACAATGCTAGTCATAAAGATTTTACAAGGAAAAAAAAAGTTGAAAAAAATTAGAATAGCAGCCAAGTGGTATCTGATTTGCTATGGCGCAGAGTGTCCTTCCTCTGTCAGTTGAGTCTCCGGTCACTTTAAATTAGAACTGAAGCATATTGCTACACTCAGAGTCTAGAGCTGAAATATCTCTTGGTGACACTAGACTTTATAAATTGAATTCATAATTAAGCTTAATCTTTTCATAGATGGTAAAATTCACTCTTGCTAAATGGGTCTCATAATTCCTTTTTCTTGCCAATAGGTGATATTGGCCTGAGAGGAAATCTAAAACCTTCATCATTTCTGACAAGGGGAAGCCACGGAGTTCTTTCTTTCTTTCTTCTTTTTTCTTTTTTTAATATGAACTTTCTCAGTCAGCAAAAGCTGTCCCTGAGGATGTCACTACAGCTTCTGAACTAGACAATAAACATGTTTCTACTCTCTTTGCATGTCTAGACACAAAATAAACATGATCAGAATTGTTTTGTGTATATTATGAAAGGAATTATAAATATAGGGTTTAAAAACACCTGTTTAAATCTCTGTATTTTTCAAATAACAATTTCAAAATTGGTGATGATTGAGTGTAGTGACTGGTGGTGTTGATGGAAGTTAGAACCAGAATTCCCCCTGGCAAGTATCTTTTACTCATTAATAATGACTGCATTTGGATTATCTCAAAGACTAAGGGACTAAGTCTCAAAATCTATATGAGAGAGAGCACAGTGTATTGTCAGATGAAAAGAGGGATTATCACCAAGTCGCTAGCTTTCAGTATTAATGATAAGTATAGGTGCCCTTAATGGTGATAAAATGTGTGTTGCATAATCTAGAACACTTGCCAGAAACAAAGGTCTGTGAATAAGGCACTATGATGTCCAATAATTGTTCTTTATCTTATTAATTATCCAGTTTTGTCAATTAAATGATTCTTATTTTTCGAACTTTTGACACAGGTGAAGAGCCCCTTCTGTGTCAATTTCTAGTAATAAACAATTCCAGTGAAAATCTCATCAAACAAATATATAAAAATAATTAAAATAACCATAATAATAACCTCAATTGCCATCTACTGAGGGTCTGTTATGAGCCAGGCACTATTCTGTCACTTTGCATGCATTATTATCACTAAGTAAGCCTTATAACATGTGTTATTTACAATGTTCCCATTTTATGGATTAGGATCAAGAGTACTCAGATTAGTAAAAATACAATTTTATTTTATTGTGAGGATGATTGACTTTTGCTATGGGAATGTGTCACCTTAGAGAGTTCTGCTTCTCAAGCCTCAAACCAATACTGGGGCTAAGAAGAAAATATGAGTTCTTATTAAATAATTTTATATAACTTTTGATATTATCCTGTTTTATTCATATTTAGTAATGTTAACTTTCTGAAGCATGTCTTATTGTTGTTGTTGTTTTATTTTGTTTTTCCTGATGCCCTGTCTATTTAAGGATAAACATCTTTCCTACCCTGACTTCAGCAGTTGGTCTGTGTCCTTTCCAGTGTCATGAGTCATCTGACCTGATCCGTCTGTGCCCTGATCAGTGATGATGATTCAGTTTTACCCAAGGACACAAATTATAAATGTGCACGTTGATGGAGCCTAGGACTAAGAGCATAGTGTGGTTAAGGGAAACCTAAAACTACTACTACTACTACTACTACTACTACTACTACTACAACAAAACCCCTCAATAGAAGTGAGCAAAGCATGAGTCCTAGTCAATGCTTCACCTATCCCGCGAAGGTGTGTTAACTTCTATCCCCAGGTCCTCTCTAACAATAATATTCTTACCCCACTCTCCCCTTGAAAGATTTTCCTCTCTCCTTTTGTTGGAATCATCAGACAAGGAGAAGTATGACCTAAATTCTGCACGTGATCACTCTTCAAAGTCTAACACCCAAGAATCTGATATAAGTACTTATTACCAAGACCCTTCTCTGACTGCCAGCATCCCCAATGCCCCTATATATACTGGTGACCTTAGGGAACAGTGACATAAAACAATGGAATGATCAGCCATTTGTTCTGGCAAGAAAGGAATCCCTTGATGTCATTTTCTGGATTCCAAGCAAGAAGTGTTAACGTTAAAAACTTGTATGAAATAAATTCTTATTGAGAAAGGCTTTTACATAAAGACACCCCCCCCTTTTCATTCTCTATATAACTCAGTTCTCATCACTGTGCCAGGACTCTGTGCCCTTCCCCTATTTCACCCATCCCCCCACCACCCTTGAGGCAATCACCAGTTTATACTTCGTACTTAAGAGTCGTTTTTCTGTTTTTCTCTCTTGTTGTTTGTTTATTTTGTTTCTTAAATTTCACATATGAGTAAAATCATATGGTATTTATGTTAACGTTCAAAACTTGTGCAAAATGAATTCTCGTCGAGAAAGTCTTTTCCAGCTGCTCTCACGGAAAGACAACTCCCCCCTCCCTGTCCCTTTCTGATGCTCAGTTACCATCCTGGCTTTCTTCTGTGTGATTGCCTCAATGTTTTGGTGCTGTTTTTCCTACTTAAGTCAGTGGGAAGAACATCTTGCATTGTGCTGAGTCACAACGGCCCACGAGACGTTCTCCTGCGTTGTGTCAGGTTGGGTGTGGAAAAGGACTGAACAGAGGCGGCAAGCCCATCTTTGGGGAGGCTGACAAGCTGACTCTGAAACCAACACAGCCTTAAGTTCCAATTTAAACTAAAGGACTACGAAGGAGGAGCAGTGCCAAGCCATCTCCGTACGGCTGCAAAATTTGGACTTACTGCAGATGCCATTTACTGAAAAGTGCATTTAGTGTCCTCCTCAAGCCATACTTAACAACTAGTGACAAGACAATATGGTCCTGGCGTCTTGCCCATCCCCAGCACTAGCACAGTCTTTGTCAGAACATCACTTTGCAGGGCAGGAAGCGTGAGGAGAACAGCTGACAGGAAGGGATGATGCAGCTGTCACGTCTGCTCTGGAAGAGGTTGAATACTACCAAGGAGGGGAGAAGAAATGCCCCAGAAATAGACCAGAGCCCAATTTCAAATGCTGGAGCTGAGTCACCAGTGGCTGACCTACAGAAACAACATGGAAACACTGGACCGACCACTGGCAGTGAGGAATAAATAAGGCTTTGTGAGGGAACCAGTTAGGACAATGGAGTCTGAGTCTTCTGCCATCACTGACCTTCACCACTTAGGCAATGCCTACGCGCTCCTTGCATTTGTAACAAGCGAGCGCCTCCCACGGGTATCCCACTCTCCACGTTCTGTTCTTTAGGTCATTTATGTGAGGCTCACCTGGATTTCCTGATCTGGGAAACAGCAAATGCTCTTCTGAGCCCCACATTCTGGAATGAATGAAAGGAAGTGTACAAAATTTATTAAAATGTCCGGAGTGTGTTGGGGCACCTGAGTGGCTCAGTCAGTTAAGTATCATCGCCTTGGCTGAGGTCATGATCCCAGGGTCCTGGAATCAAGTCCCACATTGGGCTCTCTGCTCAGCACAGGGCCTGCTTCTCCCTCTGCCTGCTTGTGCTCCTCTCTCTCTCTCTGTCAAATAAATGAAAATCTTAAAAAAAAAAAAAAAAAATGTCCTGAGGCTGTTGTGATTATAAATCAGTGTGCAAATAGATGTGTTCAAATGCTCCAACTTTTATTTATATGTTTTTGACAAAAATAAATTTCCTTGTAGATTCACATGGAGCAGGAAAATAGAAAGGAGACATCAGGTTGACCAGATAAACTGCAAAGAGTCTTTTCACAGCCAGATTATTCCCATACCCTGCAGACATCTAGAGGCTTTAAGATGCACTTTGAGAAAATCATGTAAACTCTTTGGTCAGTAACACCTAGGGAAATGTCTGACTGATTTATCCCAGAAAACTGCACTTTTTTTTTTTTTTTAAACTGCACTTTAATAAACAAGATTAGGCGCATGCTATGTCTTTGGTAGGTACTTGGGATATCATTTAACATAAAAGCAGTCAGAAAATGTTAGTGGCATGCCACACATCTCTCGTCATGGTCTACCCATATTGGTTTAATCGATTCTCATAGCAGCATTGAAGTTTTATTACTGTAAGCAATTTTATTCATTTTAACTTGTTCATTAATTTCACAAATTATTATTTCATATTTGTTATTACTGTAAGGAATTTGAGACAGGGACAACCCACAGATTTCCCAAAGTTGCATCATTCTGTATGGAGTTTTGGTCTTGGGTTCCAGGGCTCAGGTGAGCGACTAAGGCATCACACAGCTTCCCAGAGATGCTTTCTGTCCATTGGGATTTACTCTGGGTCCTTTTTCTCTGACACAACTGATTGTTACTGATCTACTTTTGCTTTGACTATTAATTTTTGAGGTTTTGCATTAGATCAGCTACTTCTATGTTTCAAACTGATCTTATGATACCTTTTGTTAATGGCTAGAAACGAAATATGTAGCAGTACTGGGGTGCATGGGTGGCTCTGCTGGGCCTCTGACTCTTGATTTGGGCCCAGGTCCTGATCTCAGGGTAGTGGGATCAAGCCCTGCATTTGGCTCTATGCTTGGCATGGAGTCTGTTTGCCCCTCTCCCTCTGTTCCTCCTTCCACTCTCTCTCTCTTTCTCAAATAAAAAAATAAGTAAATAAATAAATAAAATCTTTAAATATGTATAGTACAAATCATTTCTCTTTATTTCCATGATATTTCACATATATAATAGTATATATTATGTAAGATATATGTGTCCATATATCTGTACCATCTGTGCAGATATAATACATGAAATAACCTTCCAAAGAAAAAAAAAACTTACATAAAAATACCAATGGATCAATTCCATGGTTACGGATGGAGAATTTAAAATACCTCTTTAGTTTCTGATGATTGTCTAGCTGAGTTGTGTCTTAAAGAGACTTCATTACCCAGAAGCTCTTAGTCTAGGATATTTTTCAATGTCTGATTACAAAGCCCAACCTCCTCTACTTGACTTCCCATCTATGACTGCATCAGCCATGGCCAAAATGTGTTTGGAGCATCACCGAAGTTTAACTGATTAACTTTCTCATGCACACTTACAGATAAATCAGACTTGCATATTGAAGCACGCCCAAGGCAGCCATGGGGTAGAAGGAACTCCTACTTCTTCCGCAGAGGGAGCCGACCGTAAAAAGTCTCCTTCTCTTTATGCAAAGTATCTAATGGGAGTTTTTCCAAGCCCCACCTCTCAAAAAAAAGCAATCTCAGTCTTGCCAAATTATAACTCTGCTCCTTTCATACAGAATTAACCTGCTACACTTTCCATACTCCCCTAGACCTGCCACTAGTACATCACAGACAGTCAGCAGCAGGATACCATTATTAGAGCTCTGCTGTCTTTCTGCAGCAGTACTGAGGAGGACTGCTCTTCTCCCATTCGCGTTCCTCTAGCATTCCACTCCAGGAGCAGCCTTCCCTCTCCACTTGTCTAGGATCGATAAGCATATAGGAAGCTCTTGATTATGTCTGTTATCTACCCACTTTCTTTAACTGTCTTTAACCTCTGGGAGAGTTGGATTGCATACGTCTTTATTCTCAATCTCGCTCAGCATCTACCACTGTGTCTGATATATATGAGGCAAAACAGAAATTTAATATATGGATTCATGAATTACCAGTTGGAATATTTGTAAATATTAATGATCTTGAAAATCAGAAGGTACTTAAACCTCTCTTTTTCTGTGTTAGATACCTTCTTTCCTAGATTGTTTTCAGAGCCTAGAGCATTTCCTTTAACACCTACTTTTGTGAATGTGGGCAGTCTCAGAATTTACAAAGTGGATTTCCAAGGAGCATGGTCTTCATCAACTACCCCTTATCTATGAACTAAAAGGGGTTCTGCACCCAAAAACAATGCTCCTCCCAACTACTTAATCTGGTAGCTTCTGCTTCTTCTTGGTCTCCAGGCTTTGGCCTCTCAGACTCTAGTGTATCTGAAGCCTGGTTTCACTAGCAATCCCTACACTTTTGAACTTATATATCTTGGAACCTTATCTAGAACAACTTTTTCTAGTCGAGAAAGTGTTCTTTAGTTTTTCCTTCTTTGTTCTCTAAAATACAAGCATGAGAATTTAGCTCTTTTGAAAAGAGATCGGCAGATATGTAGGTAAATAGTTTGCAGTAAGAATTTGCATAAAGCTACTATCGAGGGATGTTAATATGACATACTGCTTAATTAGGATAGTAAGCCTTCAGCAGTAAAAGCTCATCTCTACAATTACTTCTTTGAATCAAATATGCTCACATACAGTTCAAGGACTTTATATAGCATGCCATTCCTAAAACATTAAAATGTGTTCATTTCATCTTTTATTATTAGTATTTTATATTAGTGTCCCAATGTACATATGGTTGCTTCCTAAGGAGAGGAATTTTTAATATAACATAACTTAAATATAAGCCACACACATGGCCCTTTTATTATTGCCCCCCTATATTTTGAGAAAGAAATAGAAGATGTTTTCCCTATATCATTTCCTACTTCCCATACTTGCTTTCTACATTCCTCTCTCCTCTCCTATTTTCTCCCTGCTTGGAGACAGCAATTTCTGTTGATAGAATAGATTTTTCTAAGGAAAATGTGTTTAGTAGTTAGGACTATGTTTTGTGTTTCATGCTGCCAGGACTGATGAAAGGGTAAATTAAATTTGGCTCCAGAGCATGAATTGGGTCAGGGTAGCAGGAAGTTTTCTACCTATTATAAAAGCTTAATTTCCTTCTCCTTTCTTCTTCTTTCCAAAATTATAAGGATTCAGGAATTGCTAGGCTGTTTTTCTCTAATAAACCATGATGCCCAGAGAGATCACTGAGGTAGAGCTATATAATCTGGCTTCAGTTTCTGGCCCAAAGTCAGGATACTTCATCCTCAGAATGCAAAGAGAATGACAAACAAGCATATAGCACAGTTTTGTTTTGTTTTGTTTTTCAAGCTAGTATGACATTTAACGTCAAAGGATGTAAGTACCGTGTATGGCCAAGGCCACTGAACAATGTAGTCATTCAATGCGGTGGATGTGTGCAAAACTTTTCTTCTTGAGGAAGGACATGAGTGAAAAGAAGTTTTTCAGTGCTTCAGAAAATAGGAAAGTAAGTTTAAAAAGTTAATGAGACAGCTTCCATTTCTGGAAATATGACTAACTGAATATCCTGAAAAAGCTATTTTAGCCATATATATATAGATATAGATATATAGAATATATCCAGCTGAGTGAGCAACAAATAAAAGAAATACCAAAGGACAAAATCCATTAGGTCAGCCCAGGGAAATAAACAGGTGGTGAAGCTGATGACTATTGACAGACTTCTAGTGTGTTAGAGTTTTCATTTAACAGACTGGAGAAGGGGAAGGATGGAACAGTTGACAAGGCCTACAACCATTTAATGTGATGAGTTGTATCAAAGGCACTGTATAAAGTGGCATCCTCCCCCAAAGCCAAACATACCGTGTGTGCACTGGAAAAGAATCCACACACCAAAGGGTGGAAACTCGCTTGTTTCAATCTGTATTCTAGGTAGAAGGGAAAATTTCTGCCATGTGATAGTTTCGTCCCAAGCAGCCAACCTTACGCGTGTATGCAACCCATAATCACCATATCTATGGAACTCAACAAATCCGAGAGCACGGCTAAACAGGTAGCAGTCCTTGCATAGTGGTGATGCTGGCACTTGTGTGGGACAAATACATATATTCTCTGAAGAGTATTCTTAGATATTCTTAAAGCAAAGACATGAAGCTTTCCCCCAAATGAAATGTCAAGAGATATGAGCTCAGGACAGCAGTAAATCACAAAACAGGTGACCAAAGAAACCACTGACTGTGTCAGTGCCACCAATACAAACCAGAATCAAACATCAAAGTGTAATACACTTTGCAATTAATGGGTAAATAATAAAAAAGAATGTGCATAAATATGTATTAAATATTTAAACTTATTTTATTTTTACAGAATTTATTTCTGAAAGTACCATAAGAATAGTAAGTTTGGGGATACTGTTGCTGTGAACTAAATATTTGTCTCTTCAAAATTCAAGTGTTGAAGACCTAAACTCCAATGTGTTAGTGTTCAGAGATATGGCTCTTGGGAGGGAATAAGAGTTAGATGAGGTTATGGGGAAAGGACCTTAGTCTGGTGGGATTCGTGCTCTTACAACAAAGACAACAAGAGCTTTTTCTCTGTCTTTCCACCATGTGAGGACAGGGCAAGAAGGCACCTCTCAGCCAGCTAGGGAGAGGGCTGTCACCAGACCTTGACCACACTGGCCCCTTGATCTTGGACTTCCTGCCAACTGTCTGTTGGTTAAGCCACGGAGCCTGTTGTATTTTGTTACAGCAGCCCATGAAGACTAATACAGCTACAAAGACTGTTTCCTTCCAAAGGGGATTTGTGTTTACTTTTATCAGATTCCTTGGCAACAATTTTTACTTCCTTATTTTCTGGCCCATGTTTACTTTATATAAACATCTTAGGTCCAATTCTTCATATATTGACAACCATAGACTTTCTTTTCTGACCTCTGCACAGTTCTTAAGGTAACAAACCATTAATGAGATCATCACTTCTCACTCCCCCCATGTAGCCAGATCCCCAACATGAGACCTCCACCTCTGGTTTCTAACAACTTCTGCATTTTAATACCTGAAGGTTGCCTTTACTTTCTTTAGCGCTCAATAACATATTTTAAATAATGATTCATTCATTCATTCACTTATCACATAATCACACATTTAACCAATATTTAAATATTTAAAGTCCAAACTATGTAGCAGACACTTAGGGTGTATCCGTTGATCATCACCACCACCGCCACTGCCACAAAGTTGGTCCCCTACCCCCGCCTTATGGGTATACTATTATTTTACATTATAGTTCAGGGAGATGTGCAATATAGAATAACCTTAGCAATTAGTAAACGAATTTTCAAGCGTGCTAGAAGGTGAAATGCAGCATTAGAAAATTATACTGGGCATGTTGTAATTTTAGTAATTTGAGTTGATCGTAATAGATCTCATTAGGAAGATGACATTTGAATAGAGACCAAAGAGAGGCAAGGGAGTTGACATGCCCATATCTGGGAGAAGAGTGCAGCCAGCAAAGCAAATAGTCCTTGCAAGAGCCCTCAGGCAGGAGCATGCCTAGAATGTTCAAAGAACACTATGAAGGCCAGTGTGTCTGGAGACTGAGCAGAATGAGCAAAAAGAACAGCCATGAGGAATAAGATCCGAGAAAAGTAGCACGGAGAGCCAGAGGAGAGAGAGTGACCAAGGCCATGCAGAATACTCAAGAAGGTGTTTTGTTTGTTTGTTTGTTGTTGTTTTGTCCTTTGCTAGGGTTTTTGTTATATTTCACCTGCATTTCTAGTTGTTTCTAGGTGGAAATCTCACTGGTTCTATGATGGTTATTGTTGCCCTAAAACATTTCTCCCATTTTTCAAGAAAGCATCTAGTTTATGATCCATAGTCTGGTAAATATTAATTCATGACAATGCTGTTCTGTTACTTTCAAGAGGGTGATATCAGGACAGGTTAAGTAACTTGGCTACCACATCTTCTTAGGACTGGAGTAAGGGCAGTGATCTTTCCATGCTAACATAATACATCTTTACAATTACATTTTCAGTCTCCTGTGGGAAAGGATAAGACATAGTGTCAGCAGAGATAAGTAACTGACATAGAGAAAATGAATATATTGGAAACTGAGAAGATTTTCTGGGATTTCTACTTTTCTGGAGCCACAGAGAGTAAATCTTATCTGTGAAAGATATAACAATTTTTTCATTATACACTCTCATCATTTTCTATGTTGCTTAAGATTGCATGATTTAAACAATATTCTCATTCTCTTCTATGCTCTCACTGTTAATGGATCTTTCCTGTGATATAAAATTAACTGTTTTGTGCAACAGTTTACGTGATTTCTGCATCCAACCATAAGTACCTTGAGAGCATTAATGATACCTTTGTTGCTATGGACTGAATATTTGTGTTCCCCCAACATTCTTATGTTGAAACCCTAATTTCCAAGACGGTGACATTTAGAGGCAAGGCCGTGGGAAACCCTAATTTCCAAGATGGTGACATTTAGAGGCAAGGCCTGGGAGGTAATTAGGTTTAGATATGGTCTCCAGGGTGGAGTCTCCATGATGAGATTAGTGCTCTCATAAGAAGTGGAAGAGACTAGACCTTCAGACACAAGGATGCAGTAAGAAGCCACCCATTTGCAAGCCCAGAAGAGAGTTTTTCACCAGAACCCCACCATGCTGGCTGGCACTCTGGTCTTGGACTTTGCAGCCTCCAGAACTGTAAGAAATAAATGTCTGTTGCTGAAGCCACTCATTCTATGTAATTTGGTTATAGTGGCAGATACTAATTATTGTTTTCCTGTACTGAAGTACAGGAAATGCCATGTCTGGCTCCAAGTATCTCCTCAATGCTATGTGTTTAATGAATAATGCTGTATTGAAACCATATAATACTTGATGGGTCTGGGGAGGGAGTTCAATGAACTGAAAGGAGGTAGTTGCACTGAGGACATGTTTCCTTTTTTACATTTGGCTTAATATCATTCCAAATACCAAACTCTAGACATAACTGAATGAAAACTACTAAAGTAGGAAAATCTTCAAGACAAATGTATTTTGGGTGATTTCTTTTAAGATAGAATTTGCATTTATCTTCTAAGTCTTTTATTTGAATTAGTACTTTACAAAAAGATTAACAGAACTGATGCCAAAGTTACTAAATTATGCTGATATTTAAAAAACAAACAAATGATAATCTTTAAATGAAAAGGTAAGAAAAGTAAATCCATTCATATATTCAAATAGCAAAAATAGCTGTAAAATGAAATTTTCTCAAAGTAAAAATTTTACTAGAAAGTTTATAAATGGACATTTAAAAATAAAATGCATTCATTATTTTCTTCTAGATGTCTTATTAATTATTTTGAAAAGGATCGATACCTTTTATTCTCCCCCAACAGCTTATATAACATAATGGAATTTTGTCAAAAAAAGGTGACATCCTATACTTATTTTAATCACCACACTAATATCAGGCTATTTCTAGGTCTCCTATAGTATTATATGGCTGGAGAGAGAGAGACATTCTTTTTTTAATGACATATGATTATGGTGATCACATACCACTGTTTTGGGGACAATCATAACATTAAGTATTTTGTCCTATTGTCATTATAAATAAGTGTCTTCTCATTAGACTGATAGTTTAACATAGGGTCAGACAATATGATAAAATGTTTGATATAAAGAAGCCAAATAATCCTAATTCCAGTGGTGTCCATTTTGGAATATCACCAGAGAACCCAAACTTAACTTGTCTTTTCTCTCTGGCAAACCCCATCCCTCCACCCCACCACCCTCCATTAACATAGTTATTTTCAAAGCCAGGAATTTCCCTGATAAATTGAAGTGTTGGGTTAAAATGATTTCTCTGAACGTGTTTTGCAGAACCTTTTGAAATCAAAGAAAGAATAAAATTCTCACGTTTTGTTACTTGGAACTTGTAGTTTCCTTAAAAATCAGGCATGCGGGGCACCTGGGTGGCTTAGTGGGTTGGGGCCTCTGCCTTCGGCTCAGGTCATGATCCCAGGGTCCTGGGGTCCTGGGATCGAGCCCCACATCGAGCTCTCTGCTCAGCAGGGAGCCTGCTTCCTCCTCTCTCTCTCTCTGCCTGCCTCTCTGCCTACTTGTGATCTCTGTCTGTCAAATAAATAAAATGAAATCTTTAAAAAAAAAAAAAATCAGGCATGCCACATACTTATGATTTAGATTTTTTTTTTTTTTTGCAAAGATTGCTCTGGACATTTTGAATATTTTAGAACAGAAATAAAACAAATCACCAGTAAACAGTATTATTTATTTATTTTTCAGATAGCAGCATAAATGTTCTCCTTTCCTATCACTGAGCAGAATATAGACTTTTAAAAACGCTTGGCTGATTATGAAAATTTTAACATTGTACTCGCTTAGTTTTTCTTTCTCTTTCTCTGTTTTCTTTCTGACCCGATATGTGACAGCATGTATTTTAACACAAATTCTGAAACAGGATTTTTCTCATGGATGTGTAGCTATAATTCAGTTTCCCAGATTCCAAATTGTTTTATCTGTGGAGAGTTTAGCCAAGAGACTCCACGTTATTGCTGTTGGGGTGTCCATTTTTTGTCTGGCTAAGCAGCCTGCAGGGACCTTAAACCTACATGGGTTCCCCTGCGCAAGAGCATGCCCTGGAGGGCAACCACAGTCTCATGAAAATATAAGCTCCTGCTAGGATTCCTAACAGCCCTTGAGATCAGTAGTCGTCCCCCCCTTTCCCTGTGCCATTATACCTTACATGTCCCTTAAATAAGACCCCCATAGGGCTTATAAAACCCCAATCTTTGGGTTTGAATTGACCAATCTGGCCAGCACTCCACCCACAAACCCTAAAAAAGGCATGTGCCAGATCCTCCAGTCTCGCCGCACTCTACTTTGACCTCCCTGTGTGGCCCCTCAAGGACTGCCCAGTGTTTTCTCCAGGACCTGTGAGTCATGACTAACTCCACTTAAGTTTCTCTTGTGGTCTTTTGTTGAACTGAGACTTACCATCTAGCACCCATCTGGCCCCACCCAACAAATGCCAACATGACAAACCATCAGAACAATTTCAATATATGTATTGATTAACATTACAATAAATAGATGTTAAACTTGAGCTTATTAGTACCTATCAGTGAGTATCTTTACAATCTAGTTATTATGTTAAGACTCTATGTGGGAAGTAAGGAAGTATTCAACCTCTTCCCTCTCCCACGGCAGGCAGCGGGCAGTTCCCCATTCTTTGATATTGACTGGACCATATAAACTTGTTTTGACCAACAGAATTTTAGTAGATATTATATAGGCAGAAGCTTCAATGCACCTACTGTATCTGGCTCAATGGTGAAGCTCTGGCAAGTGATCAGGGAAACTTCCCTGGGGTAGCTGCTACCTTTCCAACCTGAGTCTCATCATAGAAATAGGTGAAACAAACCCGCACCCAATGACAATCTAGAGCCATCACTGAGGAACTGCAGACTCCCCACCTGATGTAGGACCACTCCAGGTGACCCCACTCTCATGTGAAGGAGACAAAGAGCTCATTGTCATATGCCACTGAGCTTTGGTTTGTTACTTAGCAAGTTTGGGTCAATAGCTGAGTGAAAACACTTGTGAGTAAAGTTTTGAAAACTACCACAATAGAGCAAATAACTTGAAGACAATTTTTCTGTAAAAACCATGGGAAGGAAAGAGGGGAGAAAGAGAAGGGAGCAGGGTGGGGCAGTAGAATAAGTAAGATAAGAATAAGAGATCATTTTTAATACTTATGTTAAATACAAAAAATAAGAAAATATCTGATTGACACTTTCAACTATAATCATGGGAAAATGCTAAAGTTGGGCTGGCTTGGAGAATTAAACTTTAAGAAAAATCTTGGAAATTTAACAGAACTTTCACTATTTCAGTAATAAATTTATGAGAAAAAATGGAAGTGGTCTTCTGTCTTTTTTCAGGTCTTTGTTATCATAACCGCCCTCATGTGCTGATAGGGTAGAAAAATCTGATGGCTCAGAGAAGATTTTCTTTTAGTACTTATAAAATTAACCTAAGGCATCTCTTTCTATGTTTATGCTGTTATGTTATTACCTTGTTATGTGTATAGGCCCTGACTTTTATAACCTTAGTATGCTAATGATTCCTTCACTTGGGATCCATAAAAAATATATGAATTTCTTTCCCATTAACTACCAGGCTTCCCAGATTTTTCTGGTCTTCTGAATTATTGATAACACCCGCCTCTGCTAACAGTCTTGCCTTCACCACCACACAGTCACGAAGCACATGCCTGCTCCTATCACTGTTAGGTGCTGTACAAAGTGAGGGAAAGGCACTTAACCCCTGCAGTCCACAAAAAGTCAATCTTGTAAACAGAGAACCGTGAGTGACATGATTTAAAGGAAAAGCCTTTTTTTTAACTTGTGAAGAATAAAATAATCATTCTATGCGAAAGGAAGGAAATTGATTTTTACGTGGCAGTGGAAGGTGGGCCCTTGAAAGAAGCTTCATTTAACCTGAGGAATATGTTCAGAGAGGTTTGGAGGAAAACATTTTGGAGCTGGAAGACACTGAATCACTTGACAAAAATAACAGAGGGTATGCACAGAGACGCTAGTGGTAGGAGGGAAATATGTGTTTATATCAATCAACCATTATTTATTCAGTTCTTAATAGAATGACAGGCTTTGGATATTTGACTCTCAAATTATTATCCTTGGAAGATAAAGTAGAAATTTTCGCCCTTTATAACGTTGCTGAAGAACACGTACACACCTGTGAGCACACAGTCAAACAAAACAAGCATTCTTCTTTTGCCTTGAAATATTCTGTAGCTAATGTGATGGGAAAAACCACAAGAAAAAGCCTTGATCCCATTTCTTATTCTCTCTGGCACCATCAAAAGAGAACAGTTGCAGTAGTTTTGACAGATATGAAAGTGTTGATGAAACGTAACAGTTTACTGAACGATTTAAGATGACATCAGAGAAAATTTACAGATTTGTCTTCCCACCAAAACTGGGAAAACGAAGGTCCTGAAGTAAGCCTGCCTGGGTTGACTTGCTCCCGCCATATTTCATCTCTCGCAGAACTTCTCACCTTCCATCCAAGGTGTGTGGTTCCTGGCGGTTGTGTGTTAAATGCTGTTCTCTTTGCTTTGGGAGCAAGCGCCGGGCCACAAGATCCTGTCTAATTTGAGGTTAATTTCATCCTTGGTGTTTCTAACCTTTGGAAATCTGACACAAAGTTTCAGCTTTCCAGAGAGAAATAAAAGGAATATTTCATGCACTTACTTCAGACAGCATTAAAGGAAGCCGAAGCCATGAATGTGTCATGATGCAATTTAGTGAAAATTTATCTTCGCGGGGAATTGTTCAATTACAAGTGAAATGAGATTGGAAATAATCTTTTCTTCCATAAACCTTACACCTCAAAGACAATACATCTGTTTAATATGTTCTATTTATAAAATTCTGATCTGTACCTACCAGATTGAATGCAACAGACAACCTATGTGGTATTATTGACACCTTCTCCCAAAGCTGGAAAATCACAGTGAACAAATCTCACTCATTTTTTGTGATTTGTTGTACCCAAAATATACTGATGGCTGTTAGAATAACTTCTGGTTGAAAACATTTAAACAGGGGCGCCTGGGTGGCTCAGTGGGTTAAGCCTCTGCCTTTGGCTCGGGTCGTGATCTCAGGGCTCTGGGATTGAGCCCCGCATCAGGCTCTCTGCTCAGCGGGGAGCCTGCTTCCTCCTCTCTCTCTGCCTGCCTCTCTGCCTACTTGTGATCTCTGTCAAATAAATAAATAAAATCTTAAAAAAAAAAAGAAAGAAAACATTTAAACATTTGAGATTTTGATATTTTACATTTTGATTTGACCGACAAAACCTTTTATTTTCCCCTGTAATCCCCAAATGCAGGCAAAAATACAGGCACACATATAAATATAAATATCTTTAGCTTGGGTAATATTGGTATTACAATTGCTTTTACATATTATTCTACCATCTCAGCAATTGCCGCTGTAAGGCTGCCACTTTATTTGAAAAACAAAAAGCAAAACGGAAAATGACAAGTCATGTGAAAAACCTTCACAACTACGCCCCATCAGTAGTATTGTCTCTATGCTGGAAACCTCCCGTAAGACCTGTGAAAGGAACCAGGCAACTTCTACTCTACTTTGCTACACTTTCTTCTATTATTTCCCAGCATATTTGTATCAGCAAATCAGGTCCCACGGCCTGTCCTGCACCCTGCAGATGCTCCCACTCTAGGCTTTTGCAGAGTTGGCGTTAATCTCATTGTTCAGATTTCCACTTCTTAAAGGCATATGGACTTTTTTAGGTTCTCACCAACCAGCCCAGGAAGGAATGTTTTGTAAGCACGTTGCTCTCTAACTGAATGTAATTTTGCCCTTAGTGGAAGTCTCAAGCTTTCTGTTTACCTCCTTGTGTTTATTTACGTACACCTTTGGTTACTTTGTTTGTACATACTGCTCTTTATGTAATGGTTACATGCATACTTGTACAAGAGATTAGATTATAAATTTTTAAATTTGAAACTGATTCATTATGCATTGCAAACCTTTTTCTGAACTAATCACAAAGAAGTTGTAATTTATGCTAGTTACTACTTCAGTAAGTGGGAATAACTGTTTAGATAATGGTATTATTGATAAAGGTATTGCTTAGCTCTGTGGAATTATTATATTATGTAGTTTCTATTGAAATACTTATTGCTAGCTACTTCTTTACTCCAATCCCTTAACAATATCAAAATGTCATCAAAATTATTTTATTATCCTAGGTATCCTATATTTATATTCATTTAGGAGAACACATTTTTTTCTAAGAAAGAAAGTATTAATTATTGAGCACATACCCATAGACAAATTACTGGGATTAGTAAACATTTTTAATGAGGCAATTTGCTTGCCTGTGCCTGATTCTGGAAGCCTAAATGTTCTTAGATTTTTCAGTTTCATTTTGGTACCATTTTAAACCCTAGGAGCTGTCGTACAATGGAAAGTTCTCTTTGGGAGGACTCCAGGTTAGCAATTTTCTTCCATTCATTACAGAAGAAACACAGATAATTTGGAAGGTAGGCAGTCAGCTTTGTGTGAGACAGAGAATTAATGACAACACCTAAATGTTCCTTTCATTTACTGTTATGATTTCAATGAACTGGGGAATAGTTAGAAGTGTATTAATGTGAACAGAGGTTAAAAAAAAATGCTCTTGCAGTAGTTACCTTTCACAACAATAAAAAGGGATTACCTGATGATAGAGTCATGGCAAGCAGACAAAAGAATTATTTATAAAATGTATAACTTACACTTAACATGAATGCATTTCTTTGTTGATTTTTCTGGGTAATGAGTTTTATTTATTTTGTGCCTCTATAGAGTTAAAAATAATTTTGGCATCAATATTTTCAGAGCCAATATCAAGCATGTAAAATTCCTAACTAGGAATTTGTACTTTGCTTGTTCCTAAACTCATAGCATCTGCAGCGTAGGGCTTAGGTGTCAGCCACAGGTGTTGTCACCACCAGGTGCTTCTAAGTATTTTAGACTGAATTAGATACCAGTTTTGCCCCCTAGGAGCTAAAGAACATACTGTCAGCACCCAGTGTTCAATTATAAATGATAAACAATTGAATTGAAAAGGTCAGGGAAAGTCATGAGTTTTGTGGATCTCAGATCGGTATAGGGAATGTACATAGCATTCGGGAGTCATTCTGAACGAAAGACAACTGGAAATTCCAGAAAAAAGCTAAGCAATGATGTACATGCTTTCTGATCTAACATTTTAGTTGCTGAATGGACAATTACTGAATGGAAAAACCACCTCTGACTCATTTCAGTCTTGAGCCATCGCCCGTCCCAGCAGCTCCCTTGTATGGAGGTTTTATTGAGGGAGCAGATCACAAAATAGATATTGATGGTCAGGTTAAATGTTAACATACTTCATGAATATTCATGACTTGCCTTTTTTTTCTTATCTATACAAATCACAGGTACAGCCACCATTAACAAATGCACATGCTTCCAGATTATCAGGCAGGACTGGGAGACTGAGTCTCAATGAAGCCTTCACACTTGCAGGCTCAGTGCCTGTTTGCTTTTAGCTGTTCCCATCCCTGGTTTTGTACATGATCTAATAATTACTTTTTCTATTTATTGCCTGAGTTTATTGTTTTTGTTTTAGCCATGTAATCAAAATTATCCTTCCTTGTGTATGTAGGGATCTGAGCAGTCCTGAACCTAATCAAAGTCTAGAGACCCAGTGATTTCTAGGAATGATAAATTTCTCCACTATGTACATCTCAAGGTAATTCTCAGGCTCAAATGAGCTTCCTTTGTTAAATGAAAAGTAAATATGGTATTTTTATTCTTTGAATATCCAAATAAGTACTCTGAAAAAAAAAAAGTGGAAAACAAGAATGAATATTTCCAGTTTCTTGCAAAAGAAACATGCTTGTAAATTTACTGAACATCAATTATAATTCATATGAGCCTTTAAAAAAACAAGATTAGACTGTGAGCAAAATTGAACACATGCTTACTTGAAACTTCTTTGCTCATTACTTTCATGATACCAAAACTCTTTTAAAGATCTTTTAGTTATTTGTTTCCATTCTTGGGAAGTCTTACTAGATTAGTACATTTTCTATTAGTAGTCTTCACTAATTCCCCATATAGTTCCATTTCCATTCTCTTTATAGGATTAACTGTTTCTAGCTGAGCTATCATCTCCGTAATCTCATTCCTTCCACATTCCTTCTTGCTCCCAAATACAAAATTATCTCTTCCCTCACTCTAGTCACTTTCTGCTCCTTGGACTTCTTTTCTGGGCTAAACAAAGAGCAATGGCTGACTTCATTCAACACAAGCTCTTTCAATTGGAAATGTCAACATTTTCTTCATTTACCTCACAGATTAATTCTTTTTCATTGCTATGAATGTATTGGTTTCTATTTTTTCAATTTTTTTTATATTGGAGATCTGAAAGTGAAATAAAACAAAATTTGAGATTATATGAAAAATAATTACCTCAAAGATGTCTCCAGAGACAAAAGAAGAAAGACTTTCATTCATTTTTTTGGCAACTGTGTTTCGTTTTGTTCTGTTTGTTTTCTGCTTTAATTTGTGGAGTAAAAAGTGGTTTCCAAGAAAATGGAAACTGATTCTCAATATTCAAAGAAATTTTCTTCTAAGTTAAAGGAAGATGGATAATCATATAAGTGTTCTGTATCCATAGAACAACAATTACATATGGATTTCAAAGAAGCAGTAATTAGATATATTAAATTCTCTGAGTCTTCAGATACACTTTTAGTCCTTTACTGTTTTGGTTTCCTCTTTAATAGAGACTACTGAAAGCACTGGGGGAAAATATACCTATTTATTTTCATTTCTAAGCACTGGGAAATCACACATTATACATGAGGGCTCTCTTGAAGCTACGACAAAGTGAAAGATTAGCACAGCTGTGCCACAGAAGTAATGGAGAAACATCAAAATTAAGCTGGGATCTGGAAAGTAGAAACTTGGACTTCATGATGCTAAGGTGCTAAAATAGAAATGTATAAAATTTACTTTTTTTTTTCTTTTTACTAATTCTTGTAAATAACAAGTTGATCAGGTATCCTAATTTCCTCCTACTTCGATCCTGGTAGTTAGGAAAATACACTTTTAAGATTAAAAAAAAATTGTTTCTCAAATATAACTAAGTGCCTACTACATAAAAGTAAATGCATGCACTTATATTCTTTCCTAAATGCAATATGAAATTTAACCTTCAAAACTGTGTTGATCCTTCTTTTGTAGATAATATCTATGTCAGCACGAATGACAGCATAGTTTACAAACAAATTGGCAGGTTTAACCACATTCTTTATCCAAAATGATTTCTTTAAATAATATCATCAGTTTTGCCAATATTCCTACTATTGGCTGCTTAATCCTGTCTTAAGATTCTGGTTTTATAAACTCACTTTTTTATAGTACCAGATTTTTTGCAACTAAAAAAACACAAAAGTTTATGAACTGGAAAGAATAACCTGCCATTCTCAGAGTTAATACTTTTTCATGAGCTCAGTGAAGTTGAATACAAAGAAATGCATATTTGACAAATTTTTAAAAATCCAGTTCTTATAAGTATTTTTGAGTTTTCTGTTAATTACGATCATATTAAATTGCCTTAAAGTAAAGGCATTTTTCAAAGACTCTGTTTGTGTAGCAAAGAGGCAAACAGAAGAGTACAGCATCACTGCCGTGGCAACTGAAAGTAAAACTTCTTATTGTGGTTCTGAACTGGAAATTGGGCTAGAAGAGAAAGAACAGCACAAGGAGAAAAAAGTCGGCTATGTTACTCCAGAGAGGTTATGAAATTATTAGAAAAAGATACAAAGAACAGGATTTGATGAACGAGAGGAAGAGGATTTGGCAATCACACCAAAGAGACCTAAGTTCTAAGCCAAAATATATTCAGTGACATTCAGGTTCAATGTGAAACTTAAGGGCAACTTGTGTAAAATGTGTATTGGAAATCATATGGGAAGAAGACATAATTTTTAATATGTTACCCCCTGGAATTTTAGGAGATAAGGAGATAAGTCTTTTTTTGGTCAGTATAGCAGTAATATAGATTTTTCAGAAGCACATAAAATTGAAGTATATATGCTTAAAAATTATTTATTTTCTTCACTCCTTCCAAAACACTTGAGCATTCTTAGAGTACAAGGCATCAAATAAAAATGAAAAAAGCAAAAATGGAGCAAGGGAGGATGGTAGTAAAGGAGAAGAAAGAAAGAAGTATATGAGAAAATTCAGAGCAAGAAAAACTAGTGAAATTGTGCATAAAACTAAACTCTGCTCTTCTAGGCAATGAAATGGTTAAAGAAGATGAAACAGATTACATTTCATTATATCATGGGATTCTATCAATTTCACAAATATATATATTAGGTTCATATTGTGAGCCTAAATCTCATGCATTAGGCAAAGATAATAAAATACGTAGCTTGCCTTTAAGGGATGCACAGTCTGTCTTAGGTTGTATGGCTTTATTATTTTATTTCCAAAATTTCAGTATAATCCTCACCCACCATTTTCCAATGTAACGGGTTGCTAAGACTTTTACTCTGTTAATCATGGATTCTGTTTTGATGACACTGTTTAAAGCTTCTATCTTATAAATTTAATTTTCTTTAAGTTCAAGTTTTCCAATTAAATATGCTTAATTTGTATGACAGATAGATGTGTCCACAGTGGTGGAAATAAATCAGTTTGCCAATGTAGCTCATATCTTCACCAGTGATATTGGGTGATCATATGAGTTTAGAAAAGAGACTATCCTATATGTATATTTTGTTTCACTTCTAAAATATGACTGTGTGACATACCATGGTGATATAGTTAAAATAAGGGAACGGCTGGAATTCATGATATACCAGCAATACCCCTCCATTCCAAGCTAATGCTAAAATCTGCCACAAGGTGAAAACAAACAAAGAGTAAAAAAAGCATACGAGCATTACCATGACCAACCTGCTTTTTCTAATCTTCCCATGGTCAGTGAATATTCCTTTGAACTCATTGTAGGAGAAAAGAATGGAAAAAATGGGGTGTACTTTCTAAGATGAATGCGATTATAGCTTGAGAAAGTGTGTTCTTTTAATCATATATGTTTTTACTTTCAGGTCAGATCATAACTCTTTCAGGGCAGAACTACTTTTTGACTTTGTAATTCTCCATCCAACTTAGAATCTCTGGGAATGCTAATGCTGATTTAGGATGATATGAGCATACATGGAGTAGGGGAAATACAGTAAAATATTAGAGAAAGCAGAATGCCTTTGCTACACAGGACTCTCAGTGTTGGAAGGCTGAGATGAAACATAAGACAGATAAACTCAGTGTGTCTGAAAGATAAGGCAACTTACATTGAAAGAAAGCATTCTCCCTTGCCTAAGAGCCAGGGTTGCATTCAGAACAGTCCCATTTTTTAAATGGATTTGGCTAAAAACTACTACAATCATAATGTTAGAAATATTTGCTCCAGTCTATATGAATAAAGAAGTTCATAAATATGTCTTTTGCATACACACAAAAGATAAAATTCCAATTTTTAGTATTATTTAAGAAAACTTTTCAGAGAATACAAATAGTTAGACTCTTAAAGGTCATTGTATTAACTAATAATGATTTTTTCTAGATACTCATTTTGCATGTTTCTCTGAAGCATAAATGTCATTGACCACCTCCTTCTTAAAGCATATCTTCCTTGGTCTCCACAGCATTACCTTTTCATTGTATCCATGTCCCTTCTTTGTTTCACTCTCTTACGCTGGATATATTTTTTCAAACCTGAGCAAGGCTGTTCTCTGTTTATTCAGTGTCATGTTCATGTATTAAACTTCTTCTTCCTCTTCTGCTTCCCCCTCCTTCTCCTCCTCCTCCTCCCTTCTTTGCAAGCCTTTAATCCAAAGTGCTCTACAGATCAGCACTCATGTACATTGTTTACGTTCCATAAAACTAAGACAAAAAACCGTTGGCATTTCTGTTTCTACCCTTGTCCTCACAACTATCCAGGTCCAGCAACTGTGATTCTACCTAAACCCAGCATCCTACCCAAGTTTTTCTTCATAAAAAAATATTCCTACATCTTCTTCCCTAGCCAGCTTTCTCACTTCTGCATTCTGGTGGACCCCATTACCTCCGTATGGTAATGTGACCATTTTGCTAAAATCTGCCCTGCCTTTCACAGATTTTTACTCAATGTGCCTTTTGCATCACATTACAAGAATAATTTTAATTTTACTACACATAAAAGTAATATAAAACAAATTTGCTGTTACATTCCTTTATTGTGGTCACAGTTATCATTCTTGAGAAAGCGATGATCAATCCTGTGGCATAGCTATTGAAGCATAATGTAGGGACCAAATAAACAATGAATAATTTCTGAGTGTATTTTCAACAAGTTTAAGGGCAGTAATACAGTTCTAGGTATTAAATATAGAACAGTAATTAAAAGGGAGCCTTTAGAGTCCTCCCAGGGTCTGTATCATGGCTTTGCCATTACTAACTTCCAAAATTAGATAAAATGATTGGTTGAGAGCCCAGCATAAAGTAAGTGTTCAGTAAGTGATAGGTATTATCTTTATTATTATTGTTTTCTCTCTCTCTATATATATACACACACACACATATATATATTATTATTATATATATAAGATTATAATATATAATATAATACATATTAAATATATGTAATTTAAATTTATTTTCTGGGTATTACTATATTCAGAAATGTTAAAAAAAAAAAAAAAATCTTTCTGCCTGGGGAAAAGACTGCATCCAAAGGGTCCAGCAGAAGCAAGTCTGTGACATGCAAACAAATCAGTCCAGAGCCATCCCTCCTCCTCCATCTGGTGCCTACACACTGGAGATAATATTTGTCTGCATGTAACTATACTGGGCCAGGTGGCAGGCCACTAGGACCCTCCCCTGTAGCTGAGAGCCCACCGACATTATTTAAATTAGCCATTCCTGAACTGCTGACGGTCCTGCCTTTTCTGAGGAACTCTCAATAAAGGATCCCATGTCTCCTATCTTCTGCTCCTGACCATGCTGGTGGCTTTCTTAGGTGGGTCCACATGTGCCATGCCTCCTGTTCCCAAGACCTGTGAGTATAATTAACCTTGTCCCCCGGAACCTCTCTTCTGCCTCCTCTTGCAGCAATATCTGACTGACCATCTCATTCAAAAGCACAAAACATTTACAGTTCTGGGTTGAAGGCACAGTTTTCAGCTGTGCACCATAACTCTTGTAGTCTGATGTCCCGCAAATTTTCCAATTTCTCTCTCATGACTTTTCTGGTTATTAAATGGTGTTGCTTGTAAATACCAGTTTATGGCAGAGGTTTCTTTTTGAGGCAAAATTTTTAACCTCTTTGGAATATCTTCTACATAACGGATTATTCTGATGTCTCAGAGTATGGTACGAGGTCAATAGAGCAATGCATCAGAATGGGATGCTGCGTCACAATAAAAGGAGATGCTCTGTCAAAGAAAACTACACACAAAAAACTAGTTGTTAAAACTACTTACAGCGTCAGCAGGATTTTCAAGTAACATATACTTCATTTGTCCACATATCATGGATACAAAAGCCATTCTCCTGTTACTCTGCTTCTTGTCTTTAGTCTTCTATTATTTTTCTCAGCTACATTGTCTTCATATGTTCCATTTTTGGCCTTAAGAGAAGCAAACAAAATATAAAATATATATGATTCACTGGGTGTTATATGTAAGTGATGAATCACTAGGTTCTACTCCTGAAACTAATATCATACTATATGTTAAGCAGTTGGAATTTAAATAGAAACTTGAAACAAACAAAAATAAATGAAATAAAATACATATGAGTATTTCCCCAAGAACCTTGAAATCAGAGCTCAGTAAACAGTGATATTAATCAGGTTCTGGCTATTAAGCTGTTACTAAGTTGGTCAGTTCCCAAATCATTTTTTAATCCTAGTTTCATTAGATAAAAAATATTCATGAAGATTCTCTGGATTTTTACATATTTCAAGCAATTGGGCAATACTTCTAAACTGGAAAAACATTATTTGGTAAACAAAAAAAGACTGTTTATACATAATACTGCCAAATTTCCATTAAATTTGATAAGATTTCACATCTTTTTTACATTTATGTTCTGTAGAGAATACCCCATTTTTTTTAAAGATTTTATTTGTAAGTGATCGCTACACCCAGCATGGTGCTTCGACTCACAGGATGAGATGGACATTGGGAAGTGCACGTGCTATAGTGAGCACTGTGACTTGTGTAAGACTGATGATTCAGAGACCTGTACCCCTGAAACAAATAATGCATTATATGTTACTAAAAACAAAGCACAAAACAAAACAAAACAAAAACACACAGTTGCATGCTCAACTGACTGAGCCAGCCAGGCACCCCTTAGACTACCGCATTTTTGTTTATCCTGAGTTAATCATGTTTGTTTTTTGCATAAATCCTTTTAAAAATAATATTTTTATACAAAGTGAAATGTATAGACCAGTAGATTCAGACAGAACATTAAAAATTAGTTAAGCTAACTTCTAGTTTTTCCTCTGATACAATTACTATAAATTTTGTTCTAATGACATAAGGGATCCTGTAACAATATACTTTTAATTCCTACCAGTGGGAAAACCTAGGTGATCATGGACATATAAAACAAATGTACTCAACTGGAATTCTCTGTAAGAGGGAGAAGGAATGGTGCACTGCAGAAACTGTCTCTAGTTGATACACCACTTTGCCCTTCCACTCCTGAGATAGCTAAGTGCCTTTGAACTATTGATTTATCAAATATATCTAACTATTTTCAAAAGAAAGCAACATGGCCTCAAAATGATTCAAAGTCTATGTGAATCTGAGACTTTCCCAGAAAACACTGGAGCTTATTTTGGTAACATAATTGTGGGTGATTTCTAATTCTAAAAACGAAGATACTGGGGCACCTGGGTGGCCTCTGCCTTCCGCTCAGGTCGTGTTCTCAGGGTCCTGGGATTGAGCCCCGCATCGGGCTCTCTGCTCAGCAGGGAGCCTGCTTCCCCCTTCTCTCTCTGCCTGCCTCTCTGCCTACTTGGGATCCCTCTCTCTCTGTCCAATAAGTAAATAAAATCTTTAATAAAAAAATGAAGATACTACTTCTAAGGATGGAGATCATTGAATTAGCGCTCATTGATTATGGCTAGGTGTTAAGGCATAAAGCATTTCTTAGGTAATAAGTACACAGTGCTTGCTGCATAATAAATATGAGAGCAGAGCACACAATGGCGGTATCTAGAGAAGTTTAAATCATGTTTCCTCTAGTGCCTGTGGGGCAGTGAGGGCATTCAGCTTCCATCTGTCAGGCTTTCTTCTTGACTCTTAGTCCTTGTAAAACACAAAGCAGACACAGTAGTCAACAAAATCAATTTATGTCACTCAGTGAAGATCACAATTTTCTGAGGTTTGTATATAAATTAGAATGCTACCAGACAGAATATTCATGGAAAATTTGAAAGTGCCTATATACCTCTGCATATTTGTGTGGGCGAAGTTTTATGTGACACATACAACACAAACGTATTTGCGTACTCGGGAGTATCCTATGTGGTATACGCGTGGTATGTAGGACGTGAATCATGTGGTATACATACAAAGCTTAATCTCTCAATATTTTGTGTATAGAAAATGCTCATAGAGTTAGGGTCATGAGCATAACATTTGGTTATTTTAAAGGTTAAGTCTAACTTTTTTTTTGTAGTCTTTGGTGGGTTAAAATGGTCTGGACAAATCATAGGTGTTGCCATTTATTTAAGGCGAAACTTGTTTTATCTTTTACAAAGATATCTGCTGAGATACAGCTGGGAATAATTTAATTTTCAGTGATTTGAGGAAGAGCAGTGGCTTGAGTCTCTCTATTCCGCTGCTTTTCTCATCTTGATTAGATCTTTTTGTGTGCAGCTTGTCTGAGACTAAACCAATCTGTCATTGACTATCTGGCTCCTACAAACAACTTTGTGGAAGGCTAAAACTTTTGTTAGATAGTTTCTATTGTGAATTTTGCCAGAGATGCCCAGGTCCCTGTCATTATTGCAGTAAGCTTTTCCTCTTGCTTTTTTGAAATGAAAAATTAAACTACGATAGCCATGTGATAGCTACCAATTCCTGGGACTGTACGTAGGTATTACAACACTAAAAATAAAAATAAATCAGCTTTAAATGTTGATATCTAAGTTCCATGCATTTTTATATTCAGCTCTTTAAGATGTTTTATCTAAGTGTATTCATGTTTCTAAACTATCCTACTCTACTAGTTCTCATATCACACATTAAGTTTTCTCAAATGTGAGAGTTAGTCTCCTTATCCTCACTGTTTTCTGCTGTGTTGGTCACAGAGCTGTGTTACAAACCAGAAGAACAGTATTTTTGCTACCCTGAAAGGGGAAGGTTAACTGGGAGTGAGTTTGTGTTAAGATGTTTATGGTTTAAAAATCTCAAAATGGAAAAAAGAAGATGTGTTCAAGATTTACCTACTACATAACTTATCAATTCTACATGCTGACTTTTTGTTTTTTGTTTTTTTTAAAGCTATAGGGCCTGTCTATGACCTTCAACACATTGTTTTTCCATAAGTGTTGGTTGCTGCATTTGTCATGTTTTTTTTTTTTTCTTTAAAGATTTTATTTATTTATTTGACAGAGATCACAGGTAGGCAGAGAGGCAGGCAGAGAGAGGGGGAAGCAGACTCCCTGCTGAACAGAGAGCCTGATGTGGGGCTCGATCCCAGGACCCTGAGACCATGACCTGAGCCAAAGGCAGAGGCTTAAACCACTGAGCCACCCAGGTGCCCCACATTTGTCATGTTTCATTAGCAATGTCTCATTTAAAAACAAATAAACAAAACAAACAAAGGACAACAACACAATGTCTCATTCTGGAGACAGAAGTAGTCCCTGGGGTGAGTAGTGTGATCTCAAAACCAGTAAGGGCCTCTTGGATCAAGATGCCAGGATGGAATTAGATCTGCAAGAAATTTATTGGAGAAAATGTCTATGATGGAATAAGGCAGAAACCCTCAGAGTCGATCTTTCATAGCTCACTGCATGTCAGACCTCCAGCCAAGGTGAGTGAAAGAATGCAGGGTGGATAGGACAAACCTTGACATAGTGCGATCTGAGAAAGATTCAGCCTGGCTCACCAGGTAAAACTTTTACCTCTTGAGGGAAAAGTTTCCCATCAGAGGACTCCCACAATGATGGGGAAGAATGGTCCATTACGAGCCTCCTTGTCCTGCTTGTCGTTGGCTGGAAGCCGCCCAGTGGAGGTGTGGTCTTGGGGTAAAAATACAAGAGGCACCCAAAGGTATGGATGGCAGCTGGAGCCTGTCCGTCAGCTACATCCCACAGCAGATTTTCTTGAGGGGGACTATTCATGGAGTGTCCCCATACCTACTCCCTCCCCAAGATTCTTTTTTCCTATTATCCTCCAGATCCTTGTCACATTATTTCACAGTATGTGGAAGACCAACTTGCATTTCTATATGTTATATGACAATGTACGAATCCTTCTACTTATACCTAAATGATTTGACCCAGCTTCTTTGTGAAACAGATGGATTGTTCTCCAGTCATGGCAAATAGGAAGACGAGTGTACGTTTTGATAACCTTAGCTTAATATTCTACTTTAGGAAGTCCCTTCAAGAAACTATTCAGTATCAATAAGGTGAAAGCAAATTTATATTTTTTCTCAAGAAGATCTTCAATATTCTTATGGATATTACAAAATAATCCCATTTAACAGTTTATTTCCCCCAATTATAACAGTGTATATCTTGAACTTTATATCTTTGTAGAACCACTGACTTGAAGACATTTTGCTCACAGCCTAATCATTTTTATAAATCTGGCCAAGGTTATTTTATCATACTGAGGTAGAATAGTAACTCTTGTCCTCAAAATTTTCCATGCCAAGGTTGTAGTACAGGACTTGGAGCTTTAGTCAAACCACTATGAGCAGTCAATGCTCAAGGCTCAAAGTTAATGCTTAAGGCATTATTTTTAAGGGAAGTTTCAGAACTGTCTCCAGAAAAGTGTGCCATCACCTACAGGTAAGAGGTGATCCTCTATCTAAGCCTGAAGTTTACTTTTCTTAAGAAAATGTCAGCTTTGAAGTCTGTGTACTTAGCTTATAAAGTACGAGCTTTTTTTTTTTTTTAAGCCACATGTCATCTATAACTCAAGTAACTAAATTTTTGTTAAGTATGAGAAAGCTCTATTTGAAGTTGTTTGCTCACCACCTTCTGTCATTTGATGAATAGGTAAATGGAGATAATCTAAGGGATATGTAACCACTCAGCTCTTAATTCAACTAAACTCTACTCTCAGATAAGTCACATATGAACTGTTGTCATAAACATATTCAAAATCTCAGAGGTTTAATATATAAAGATTTTTCATTACAATTCTTTAAAGATTTGGGGGTATTTTTCTCCTGCACTACCATTCCGTGACTGAGCTATTTTTCATGTGTACTGGGACTCCAGGGGTCTCCACGGGAGCTGAGAAATGTCATCCAATGGAGTGCCAGTGTCTTAGTTCATTAGGTCTGCTGTAACAAAACACTGCAGACTGAATAGGTTTATAAACAATAGACATTTTTTACTCACTGTTCTGGAGGCTGGGAGTCCAAAATCAAAATGCCAGGGTGATTGAAGTCTGTGGAGAGTTCTCTTTCTGGTTCACAGCCAGCACCTCCTCACCGTTGCCTCACAGGGTGAAAGTGGACAGGGGCCCCTCTGGAGCCTCCGATAGAAGGGTGCCAATGAAAGGCCCAAAGAGCCCACCTCCTTATGTTAAAACATGGGGGTTTAGGATTTCAGCATATGAATTTTAAGGGAACACATTCTGACCATAATAGCTGGGATAAGTTTCTCCTTACCCAGATTCTGAGAACAAGAGTTTTATCTTCATTTAGAGGTGCTGTCACTGCCTTACAACCGATGGGAGACCGGGAAGGAGAAAGAAAACCTATGCACAGTGGTGGAAGAAGGAGCTGGAGAGAGATTTTTCAGAGCTGGCCGCAGGCTTCTCAAAGTCCCCAGTGCTCTCTACCACTAATTATACTCCAATTATATCAGTCAGTGCAGTAGGACAATGTGTAAAATGGCCTTCACGCTTCTGTCTTATCCAGGCTCATTTCTACTGAGCAAAGTGGCCTTAAAATCCTTGCAGCCAGACTAAATTTGAGACTCTAAGCCCTTGACCTCCCTTTGCTTAGAGCATTTACTTTAGAAAATGTATCTTTGTAAATTCTTTCTCTGCCCCTTTGAGGTGCAAATATTTTATAACCTGTGAATGTCTGTCTTTTTCAAGTCCCTAGAAACCAGAAAAATAGTGCCTGTATCTCCCAGGCTCTGTGGGAGGGTAGGAGCTCTATTTGATGGGCCCCAGTTAGTAAACACAGATGGCCTCGCACCCAATCCCCACATCCTAGTTCTTAAAAAGTCTCCGTCCTTTTGTTTTAGCAGAATTCAACTCAGACTGAGCCCTGCTTGGGAAATTCTCCTTCCCCTATTGTAATAGCTTTGAATAAAGTCTTCACCTGTTTAATGTTGTCCACTACAACTTTGGCTTTGACTCTGTTTTTGGTTCTCCGTCCATTCGATGTTTCCCAGGATGTGTACTAAATAAGATCGTTGGTTAATGTCACTTTTAAAACAAAGGTTAATTTCACATACAGATTGAATTGCTATTATTCATAAAAAGCACACTTGTTTCAAATAAAGTGCTTTATTTTTCTCTGTTACCTGATGCTGCTACTTACTTACTTTCACAGATTTCAAAGTCATTTATTGGTCTCAGAGCCATTATATTTAAACTGGAAGCTTAACGAATTTATTTTTCACTGAACACACCATCTTTTTATTTTAATTCTCTTAACAGTCCCTGTACTTTTCCTCTCTAGGCAATGATTACAGTTATGAGGAGCAGGAGATATTGTTTACAGGTTACATTCCTGTTATGCCCGAATAATGGGTCCGTGGTTAAAGGAGCAAGATTGATGCAAAGCAAAGGTCAAGCAAAGCTTTATTTCGTGCCAAGCATCAAGAATCAAACTGGCCGGCCAGGGCCGCACCTCTTACAGAGAGAGGACGGCCCTGCTCTCCTTTATGGACTGGCTTTTAAGGGCAAAGGTCATGCAGTTGGGCCTGGCCAGGCACAGGTGGCCAATGAAATTGTAACACACAGAGAAAACTGCACAGTGTTGCTAGGTGACCAATTGAATTACAATTTCACCTTGGTTAAGATTGGCACCCAAAAGGCTCCCAAAGGGCGGGGCCCATACTCCTTGGTAGCTAGGGACACAGTATGCAACCCCCCACTGATCGGATGTTTCCGCCTGGCCTGACCCATCCTTGTATCTGTGCTGTTACCTGAGACTGGTTTCCTGGACTTGTTTTTAAGTAGGTTCCCTGGAGGAAGGGGGGCAGGGACAGTTTAAGGGTTAAACAACAAAGTTATTGTTTAACCTCAATGGAAGCCTCTGGCTAAAATAAAAATATAAAATAGGTCCTTACAATTCCATGTTTACTTTTTTTTTTTTAAGATTTTATTTATTTATTTGACAGACAGAGATCACAAGTAGGCAGAGAGGCAGGCAGAGAGAGGAGGAAGCAGGCTCCCCGCGGAGCAGAGAGCCCAATGTGGGGCTCCATCCCAGGACCCTGAGATCACGACCTGAGCCGAAGGCAGAGGCTTAACCCACTGAGCCACCCAGGCGCCCCTGATGTTTACTTTTAATGGTCCAAAACAAAGCTGTCCAAAAACAGTGAGGGCTCAAAAAGGCAAAATTTAGTGAAGGACTGAAAGGAAGACAGTACAATACGTATGACTAAAAAAGACACATTTTTGTTTTCAGTATTCATTACAATTCCTGTTATATCTACCAAATTTGATACCATACAAGCAATATAGGAAAGGGTTGGTTAAAATTTGTAAAATAGAATCTTAAAACATTGAAAAGTGAGGGTAAATCATCAAGCAATCAAGTTATTTAACTGATTAGTGGTTAAAAAAAAAAACACTGGATCGGTACTTTTTTTGTTATTTTATTTTTAAATTCTTTAAACTCAATGTAGTTAACATATACTGTACTATTAGTTTCAGGGCTACAATTTAGAGTTTCATCAGTTGCATATAACACCCAGTGCTCCTTACAAATGCTCTCCTTAATGCCCATCACCCAGTAACCCCACCCCAGGCACTACCCCTCCGGCAACCCTCAGTTTGTGTTCATTGTTTTTTACCTTGTTTGGCTATTTGTCAGTCTTGTTTTTTCCATACTACATATTGTACAAGGAAAGAATGCTGGTTTCAAAGACACAGAAAGCTGGCTGCCAAGGTCTACATATTCCAAATACAGAAAATTTTAAAAAGCTTGGGAATTCTCAAAAATGAGCCAATTACCGTTCCTGAATCTTTTGGTGCTCCCCAAAGAATTTCCCTGGCAGGCGCCTTTCTTAGTATTTTTATTTAATAGATAACAGTTGTGACAACTGCAAATTGACAAGTAGAGAACACATTGTAGGCTTGAGTTTTTTGGGGGCTATCACATCTCTTCTGGTCTTTTCGTTATGCAGATTTATTTGTGCAAGAAAATTGCATGTGAATGGAAGCCTGAGCTTTGTGTACATGCAAAGTATCAAGTTCCCAGGTGACAGCATTAACTGAACATGCACACTTAATTGCCTACAATGTTAGAAACTTCTGACTGGGAACTCCATGGGGTGAAAGCATTTAATGTATAGCAAAGCGTAAAAATCATGACTCCTGTACCTTGTTTCTCATATATCTAGTGGCAGGCAATTTTTAAATGGCAAAAAAAAAAAAAAATTAGTTTTTAAATTTTAACTGAAGTCTTTTGTTACGGGCAGTCTTCAGTGAAGAAGCCATGACTCTGGACTTGACTTATTTGCATTCAAACATTTCTTAGTACTCAAGGTGCGGTGGGATTTAAAAAATATGGTTATGAGATTACACTGAATCAAAGCCGTAGATAATGAAAATGAAATATACCCTTTGTGTTTGATGACTTGTTACATTAAAATACTTTTGTGACTGGAAACTAAATCTAGACAATTAACAAGATGCCATGTATTTCAATATAGCAAGTCCCTGACACGATTTGTTTCCTAAGTTGGTAACAAAACTATGTATTATTTTCCTCAAAGTTAAAATAAATTACCCGTGGAAGGATGGAATGACTGTGTTGCATTTATTTATCTTCTTATCTAAATTAGTTTTCATTTAATAATAAAAGCTAAGGAACTTTTCCAGTGGAATTGTCCCTCCTATATCAACATAAGATTCATATCTTTTGTGTTGCTAAATTGGTGGGTGGGATTGTTATGTGGTTTCCCTCTGTCTTAGAGATTGAGCTGTAGAGTAGCATTACAGCTAAGTTTATCCATAAATGTAGAAACTTCATTCATTACCACCCAGCTGTGTTTGTTTAGCCAAGTGATAATAATGGATTGCATTGGAATGCAAAAACAATCGCTGTATGGATTGGCTTGGAAAACAGTAAGCTAGTAAAGGACACATTGGAATTCAATTTGAAGTTTTTAGCCTCAATTAAAATGGCTAGGAAGTAGCAGAGCAAATGCATCATGCTGGGATAAAATAATCTAAATTGTTTTGAGTCTTTAAAGTACATCAGAGTTCTGACAAAACATAAGAAACCGAAAATTCACAGTAATGAATTCTCAGATGCAGTCTATTCATGTATTCGTTTGTTTCTAAACAAATGTTTATTGGGTCTCTCCTGTGTCTCAGGCAGTGTGATAGAACCTGAATATATATAACACTTTCACAACAGTGTAATAATCTGTAACAAAAGATCAAGATACACCTTTTTTTAATCTTTTTTTTTAATTTTTAATTTTTTTTTATAAACATATAATGTATTATTAGCTCCAGGGGTACAGGTCTGTGAATTGCCAGGTTTACACACTTCACAGCACTCACCATAGCACATACCCTCCCCAATGTCGATAACCCAACCACCCAAGATATACCTCCTTTAAGCAGGCTTGTCCAAGTGCAGGTGGTCTGAACTGAGTTTTTTTTTTTTTTTTCCTTAGAAAATTGCACAATTCAGAACAAACTGCAAAGTGCCCAGATTCATCAGGAAATATTTTGATTACTTCCACCTTATTATAATAAGACCTCCAATCATCAGATTGCCAGTTAATCTTCAGAGCCGCAATGGAGCAAGTATTTGTTCCACACAGCCATAGGAAGACTTTGGGAGCCCGAGTAAGGAGTCATGGTATTAAAGTACAGTATAATCTACTCTCATTATCTCAGGTTACTAATTAGTCTGTAGAGGCTGCCAGAAAATTTCTCTTTGAGTTAAGAAATGCAGAGAACATGAATTTTTTTTTTCCCCTGGAAACTAGGTGGAACTAAGTAGCGTTAAACCATGTACTTTTCCTTACTTTGTATTACTCACACCTGCAAATAGTAAGGCGTCTCTTGTCATTACATCTCTGTGAATAACTGTTATAGATCTATCTTCCCGGTCAGTGATAATCTGTATTGTCTACCCTTCTTTTCTATTCTGGAAAAACATCATATTCCTAATGCATCATGATAGGCTAACATGAAAGCTTATTCTCAAACTTGTGAGGCATGATAAAACAGAAGCCACCTCAGGGAAAGTTTGGTAATGACCTCACCTTTGTGGGTTTGCTTTGAGGTCCTTTTGGGGCATTTTTTTATTTTGATGTTGCATTTGATATGAAATGACATTTGCCTTGAGCTTCTTCTGCTAATGCTGATGCCACTGGGATTGTGTCCAGAGTGAATGGGGCATGGCCTCTTGGGACAATACTTCCTTTAGAGGACGCTCAGTCTCAATGGAAGGAAAAATAAAATACTGAATCTGAAGTGCCATAAGGAAGCAGTTTTTGGAGGCATTTTAACAAATTTTAACCTTTTACGACTTTTCTGGGATCATATTTTTAAAGGGGATCTATAATTCCATTTTGTGAAATTTACACAAAACATATAATATTTATTCGTTCACTTATTAAGTTTTGAGGATTCATCATATGTATTGCACAAACTAGCTGTAGACAAAGTTAGAAACATGCTCTATGAGGAGACTATAATCTTGTGGGGGTTTTTTGTTTGGTTTGTTTTGTTTTTGAGAGAGAGAGAGAGCACCCATGCAGGCCCACAGGAGGGAAGGGTAGAGAGGGAGAGGGAGAGAGAGAATCTTAACCAGGCTCCATGCTCAGCCCAATGGTAGACTCAGTCTCACACCCTGAGATCATGACCTGAGCCACAATCAAGAATCGGACATTCAAATGACTGAGGCACCCAGGCATCCCTAATCAAGTGTTTTTAAGTAAATCTAACAACAAAACAAATTACCCATCTCCTTACAGTGTTTAAAGCACTGTACTGCTTAATAGCATTTGTGGGACCAGGGGTATTTTTGCAAGGAATTTCTAAATAATCTTACTTGATTCAACGTATTTTTATAATGATGATGGAACTTAAAAGCATTTCACATGAACAAATAACAGTAGCAAAGACAGAACCATGAAGATTCACAAATGTTTATAAACTGAGGGAAAACCCTAATTTAAAGTAAATACTTTGAATCTCTCATATATATTATATATATTTAAAATTAAAGAACACAAATAAGTCATAGATGGCATTTGGAGGGTTTCCAGTTTTCTATGTTAAAAGCAGCCACCTATATTAAAATCACTCCATTTCTTATCAAGAACCAGAGAGAAAAAATAATGAGACCAAATAGAAGTCACCTCAAATTGGTGTCTTGGGTATAACGAGAAGGAGATGACGTGATCAAGTAAACACAGATGTAAGCAAGACCAGGAGGACGGACTGTGGGTGACACCGCCCTGCTGGGTTGTGGGTGGCATGCAGAATGGAGAAGGCAAGGGATTCTAGTAGTAGGAGAACCCAGGTAACAGCAAAGAGAGCTCACTGGAAGACAGAACTTTAGAATTATGTTGGACAGTTGGCCACTCAGAGTAAGTAAATGAAAAGGGTAGGATCTTGAAATGTTCAGGGCATAAGCCACGGTTGTCTCGCACAGAGAAGCATCTTGGAAAGCCGTATCTTTTAAAAGCAGTATCCCTGCTGAAGGACAGAAAACAGCTACAGCAACAACAAAGTGGTCACTAATAAGGCTCTATTTAACAATGCAAAATCTAAGAATACGTAATAGAATACAGAATTCATATATGTGAATAATGTATTTTTTTTTTTTAAAGATTTTATTTATTTATTTGACAGACAGATCACAAGTAGGCAGAGAGGCAGGCAGAGAGAGAAGGGAGGAAGCAGGCTCCCTGCTGGGCAGAGAGCCCGATGCGGGGCTCGATCCCAGGACGCTGGGATCATGACCTGAGCCGAAGGCAGCGGCTTTAACCCACTGAGCCACCCAGGCGCCCCGAATAATGTATTTTTAAAATAGATCATAACTCTTGCACCTGCACACACACTTACACACAAACACACACAGAGAAGGGAACATATTATAAAGAAGATGCTCTACACCCTAGCAACAGACCAGTGAACCGCTGTCTCAAGAAAATAATAAAGAAAACCAAACTGCTTTCCCCATATTACTTGCAAGACTCTCCTGGTAATCACAAGTTCAGGAAATTCCAAAACATTAAAAACCTAATAAGAAAATAACATTCAAATAACAGCTAATAATATAATATGTGATTATAATGTAATGTGATATGACCTGATATCATATAATATAGCATAATACATCCGTAGCCCCTTCTTATTTGTGAGGGATACATTCCAAGATGCTCACTGGATGCCTGAAACTACAAATAATATCAAATCCTATATATAATATATTTTTTCCTATACATACATACCTATGATAAAATTTATAAATTAGGCACAGTAAGAGATTAACAACAGTAACTAATAATAAAATAGAATAACTATAACAATATACTCTAATAAAAGTCACGTTAATGTAGTCGCTAGCTAGCTCTGTCTCTTAACATCTCTTGTGTTGTATCCACCCTTCTTCTTGTGATTATGTGAGATGCTACAATGCCGGTGTGATGAGATGAAGGGAGGTGAATGACGTGGGATTGTGATGTAATGTGAGCCGACTTTTGACCTTCCGATGGTGATTCCTCAGAAGAAGGATCATCAGCTTCTAGACTGCACTTGACCTTAGGTAACTGATACCACAGAAAGCAAAACCATGAATAAGGGGGGGAGTACGGTAATGTAGTATCTGGGAAACACAAATACTGTTAAAATAATATATATACACTAGTGTACATATATGCTATTCAAATTAAATATATAAATACATATTTATATATAAATATACCATATTATATATATTTATATATAATTATACAAATATATTTGTATATAAATATTGTATATAAATATATATAAATATAATGAATAAATATAAATATAATATAATATTTAATATATAATATATAATAAATATATAGAAATATAAATATATTTATAAATTTATAAATATAAATATATAATAAATATGTATAAATACAAATATATATTTATATACAATATTTATATAAAATATATTTATATAATTATATATATAAAATATATACAATATGGTAGACAGAAGCAACCTGGAGAAATCCAGCAGCAAAACAGATGTACCATGAAATTCCAGTATCATTAGAAAATAATGACACAGGTTATTGCAAATACAACAGAAGGAAAACATATCATAAATACAAGATTTCAGAAAATATGGCATAAACTAAGATATATTTGATATGGTAAATGACAAAACCCAGGTCATAATTTGAAGAAAAAAATAAAATGTTCTCAGAAATGAATACTAAATTCCAGGTACCCAAAGGAAAATAGATTTGACTGGAATTAAATAAGGGACATAAAATATATAAACGTGAAAAACTGAAGTGAAATTGATATTAAAAAGCGGTTGAAAAGGTTCAAGGTAAAGGCAAGTCCGCACCCTTTGGCGTGATCTCCTCCACACACTTCTCACTAGATGTGGATGAGAAAGAAGATGGACAGAGCAATAGACAGGGGAGTCTCTTTCAGAATGGTGAGCATGGAGGGTGGATTGTCTGCCTTGAGAGGAGAAGCAGGAAGTACGGCCCTCTCCTCCTACAACGATTCATTCTCTCAAGTATCTTCAGTTTACAATGAGGGACAGGTGTGTTGGTGGGCGAAATATCTGGGAGAAAACCAAAGTGGAGAAGAGAACTCATGAGCCTAGGATCCCAGATAATTTCATGAGGGAAATCCTACTGCAGACAGAGGAGCCGAAAACTCTGCAAGACATGCTGCATTTCTGTAACAAAATCTACCTCCCATATTAAGGAGAAGCAGAAACACTGAGAAAGCTTTACTGACATTTATAGATGCCAACCAATAACAGCAAAATCAACACTTTTTTCAGAATACGCTTTATTTTTTAATAAAAAAACTGTAAATAATTTTTTAATAAAAAAACAGTAAAACTGAGCATGAAGAACAGAATTCCCACCTATCGCTTGTTCCCATGCCTGCACAGTCACACCCCCCATAGAAACATCCCCCACCAGAGTGGTCTATTGGTTATTCTTTATAAACCTGCACTGACATTATTATCCAACACACATTGTTTACATTAGGGTTCGCTTTTTGTGTTGTACATTCTACAGTTTTTGATCCATGTGCATTGACAATATTCGCCACTGTAGTATCATAATAGTTTCAGTGTTTTAGGACCCTCTGTGCTCACCTAGTCAACCTTTATTCTCTTCAATCCTGGTACACCCTGATCTTTTTCCTGTCCCTGCAGTTTTGCCTTTTTCAGAAGGTCATATAGATGGAATCATAATTTGTAGCCTTCTCAGATTGACTTCTCTTACTTAATAACATGCATTGACATTTCTTCCATGTCTTTTCATGGCGTTATAGCTCATTTCTTTTTAGCTTTGAGTAATATTCCATTAACTGGATGTACCATAGTTTATCTATTCACCTGCTCAAGGACACCTTGGATGCTTCCAAATTTTGACATTTATGAATGAAGCTGCTATAAACATCCAAGTGCAGGTTCTTTTGTGGACTTAAATTTCAGCTTATTTAAGTAAATACCAATGAACACAATTGCTGTATTGTATCCTAAAAGCATGTTTAGTTTTATAAGAAATTGCCAAACTGATTTTCACACTGGCTTTATCATTTTGCATTCCCACCAGCAGCAATGAATGAGATTTCCTGCTGTTCCACATCCTCCCTATCATTTAGGTGTTTACAGAGAGTTTTGGATTTTGGCCACTCTGATAGGTATATAGTACTGTAATACTATCTCATTGTGTTAATTTGCAATTCCTTAATGGCATATGATATTAACCATCTTTCATATGCTCATATTTTTTGGTGAAGTATTTTTTCAGATCTTTTACCCATTTTTATATGGGTTTTCTATTTTCTTATAGTTGAGTTTTAAGAGTTCTTTGTGTATTTTGCATAATAGTTCTTCATTTTTATTAGGTGTCTTTTGAAAAGATTTTCTCCTAGTCTGTGGCTGGTGTCCTATCTCTCTTTACATTGTGTTTTGCAGATCAGAAATTTTTAATGTTAATGATGTCCAGTTTATCAATTATTTCTTTCACAAATCACGACTTTGCTGTTGTATCTAAAAAGTAATTGCCATATCAAAGTCTCCTAAGTTTTCTCTTATTTTATCTACTAGTGGTATGGTTTTATAGTTCTATATTTACCTTTTAGGTCTATGATTCACTTTGAGGTTTTTGTTTTGTTTTGTTTTTTGTTTTTTGGTTTTTTTTTGTTTGTGTTTTTGTTGTTGTTGTTGTTGTTTTGCATGTGGATGTCCAGTTGTTCCAGCACCATTTGTTGAACAGAAAAAAGAAAGAAAGAAAGAAAGAAAGAAAGAAAGAAAGAAAGAAAGAAAGAAAGAAAATATTTCCCCATTGTATTGCCTTTGGTCTTTTAGGCAATATGTACACATCATAGGTGATATGTACACATTCTTTTCACATCCACCAGAGCATTTAATAAGATAGAGCACATTCTGTTTCATCAAGCAAACAATAAAACATTTAAAAAAAATTAAAGACATGCTAAGTGTTTTTTACTATAATGTAATTGTACTACAAATGAATGACTGATAGCTAGAGAAACCCCCCAAATATGAAAATTGCCCAACTTAAAACTACCCATGTTCAAGGAGAAAATCAAAAAAGAAATAATATTTTGAATTAAATGAAGTGGAAAGTGCAATATTTCACAATTTTTAGTAAACAGGTACAGCAGCTGTTTTTACATAATTAAATGCTATAATGGGATACAATAGATCTTATTGAATTAAATGCTTGTATTGGAAAAAAGGACTAACTTACAATATAAGCTTTCATCTTCACAAACTAAAAACAAAGCAAATTTAAAAAATAAGGCAGATAGAAAGGAAAAAACTAAACACTTCTAGCAAGATTGATTAAGAAAAAGAATGAAGAAAAAAATCAATACTAGGAATGAAAGAGGAGAAATCACTACAGACCATACATTAACATAATAGTAAGGATATAGGGGCTCCCCGGTGGAGCAGTCAGTTAAGCATCTAACTCAGGTTCTTTATCTCTGGGTCTCTGGGTCCAGGGATCAAGCCCTTGGTTGGCTTGGCTTTGCACTCAGTGGGAAGTCTGCGGCAGATTTTCTCTCTCTCCTTCTGCTCCTCCCCACTCCCTCTCTCATTCTTTAAGTCAGTCAATCAATTAATCAATCAATCCTTGAAATAATAGTAAGGATATGTTATGAATGACTTTATGACAATCAAGTTGATGACTTAGATCAAATAACAAATTCTTTAAATGATGTAAAATTTACAAAGTCTTACTCAGGGAAATAGGAAACCAGAGTATTTCTATGTCTATTAAAATAATCAAAATTTTAGTTAAATATAAAACTGCTTTCAAGAAAGAACACTCCATGCCGGATAGTTTCACTGGCAGATTCTTTCAGTAATGTTATGAAGATATTATATCAATTCTACACAAACTCTCCCTGGCTTCAACATATTAGAAATATTTCCTAAATTATTCTAACAGATCATCATTAAACTGATACCAAAACTGGACAGAGATATTGCCCCAAAAAAGGAAGACCAATACCTTTCCTGAATGCAGATGTAAACATCCTCAACAAAATATTTCCACATTGTATTAGGCAACATATTAAAAAAATAATACATCATGACAAAGTGGGAATTTTTCCAGTCATGCAGGTTTGCTCAACATTTAAAAATCAATCAGTGTTGGGGCACCTGGGTGGCTCAGCGGGTTAGGCCTCTGCCTTTGGCTCGGGTCATGGTCCCGGGGTCCTGAGATAGAGCCCTGCATCGGGCTCTCTGCTCAGCGGGGAGCCTGCTTCCTTTCCTCTCTCTCTGCTTGCCTCTCTGCCTACTTGTGATCTCTGTCTGTCAAATAAATAAATAAAATCTTAAAAAAAAAAAAGTTAAAAATCAATCAGTGTTGAGGTGCCTGGGTTGCTCAGTCACTTAAGTGTCTGCCTTTTGCTCAGGTCATGGTCCCAGGGTCCTGGGGTCGAGCCCCTCATTGGGTTCCCTGCTCCTTGGAGAGACTGCTTCTCCCTCTTCTCCCCACTCATGCTTTCTCTCACTCTGTTTCTCTCTCTCAAATAAATAAATAAAATCTTTAAAAAAATAAAAATAAAAATCAGTGTGATTTATCTATAAAACAGTGAATAAGAAAATCATATAATGATCTCAATGGATGATGAAATACCGTGTGATAATAGTCAATATCTCTTTATCTTAAAACTCTAAGAAATGAGTACTTTAAATCGATAAAAAGACTAGCATCAATCAAATAGTTTATTTTTTCTTCTGTTTCCAAGTTCAGAATGGTTCAGAATAGGACATCAGTCCTATTAGATATTTTCCCAGAGACCCTTGCCAAATAAGGCAAGAACAGAAACAGGGATAGCGGTGTAAGTTTGGGAAGCAAGAAATGAAATGGTTTATATTTGAAGATAACAATCATCTAGATAGAAAATGTCAGTGAGGTACAGAAAGACTTCTATTTCTAACAAATGAATTTATCAAAGTTGCAAAACACAGGTCAATAAAAACACCAATTATATTTCCACATACTAAAAATTAACAATTAGATGTTGAATTTTATTTTATTTTATTTTTTAAAAGATTTTATTTATTTATTTGACAGACAGAGATCACAAGTAGGGAGAGAGGCAGGCGGGGGTGGGGGTGGGGAAGCAGGGTCCCTGCTGAGCGGAGAGCCTGATATGGGGCTCGATCCCAGGACCCTAGGATCATAACTGGAGCCAAAGGCAGAGGCTTTAACCCACTGAGCCACCCAGGCACCCCTAGACGTTGAATTTTAAAAATACCATTTACGTGGGGTGCTTGGGTGGCTCAATCGGTCAACTTTTGATTTTAGCTCAGGTCATGATCTCAGGGTCCTGGAATCAAGCTCTGCATTGGGATCCTCCCTCAATGGGGAGTCTGATTATCTCTCTCTCCCTCTGCCTCTCTTCCTGCTCTTCCTCTCTCAAATAAAGCTTTTAAAAAATTTTAAAGCTTTTAAAATTTTTTTTTAAAATACCACTTACAATAGCACCAAATTATGAAATATTAAGGTACAAATCTAGCAAAATATATTTATATTCTGAACACTATAAAACATTACTGACAGAAATAAAATAGAATATAAATATAAGGAAACTTAACTTTCTTCATAGATTAGATGGTCAATGTCATTAAATGCACATTTTCTCCACTTTGATTTTTAAATTTTACAAAATCCAATCAACCTTCCAGTTTTTTTAAGATACTGAAAAGCTGATTCTATAATTTACATTGAAAAGAAAATGAGCTAAAGCAAGCAACACAATTTTGGTAAAGAAGGACAAAGTTAAAAGACTCAAATTATCAGAATTCCAGACTTACTGTAAAGCTATAGTAATTAAGAGAGTCTGCCAACTCATATGCTAATCTCATCCAGAAACATCCTTACAGACACACCTAGAAGTAATGTTTCATCAGCCCAGTCAAGATGACACATAAAATTAATTATCACAAATTTTTAAACAGGTAAAACATATAATTGTTACAGGAATTTCTCAGATAAGGAATGTAAGGAAGAGCTTTCTAAGCAGACAGACTAGTATATGCTAAGTTCATACTGAAAAGTGAATACTAGTATTAGAGAAAGATTTATTTTTAATAGAGACCAAGTTAAAAGTGGCAAAAAATGAAATATAGGAAAACACACACAAGGTCTCCTAGATAGCCATTAAGAATTTGGTCTATATCCTGAGAACAATGAGAATGCATTTTCAATGTATTTTATTTTCTTAGGGGAGGTAAATTCAAATTTGCATTTTAAGAAAGATTACTTTGATAGCATGGAGGGCAAGAGTGTTGTAGGCATTTCCATTTGGCAGCTATCTCGGGATGCCAAGGCAGGAAATCATTCAGCTGCACGCAACACAAATTTAGCTTCTAACCTTGTTATGCCTTCTACAGAATTGGCAATGCATTCCTGATTTTCTTGTTTGTATTCCTCCCAGATTATGATTCCTATTCCCTCCACCTCTGTCTCAGACCACCTTGGCTAAACATTTCTCTGACTTTGGCTTGTCATCAAGGATCCATTTCCAGAGTGCTGTGCTCCTCGCAGGTGGTAGCCTTGTCGGATCTCTCATTCCCATGCAAGAAGACCCTGGACAAACCGGGAAAAGCTGAGACAGAAATTGTAAGAACTTTCTCTATTTTTTTTTTTTTTTTTAAGTAAGTGCCATGCCCAGTCTGCAATCCCTCGTGGGTCTCGAACTCACAACCCTGAGATCAAGACCTGAGCTGAGATCAAGAGTTCCAGGCTTGGGGCACCTGGGTGGCTCAGTGGGTTAAAGCCTCTGCCTTCAGCTCAGGTCATGGTCTCAGGGTCCTGGGATCGAGCCCCGCATCAGGCTCTCCGCTCAGTGGGGACCCTGCTTCCCCCCTCCGCCTGCCTCTCTGCGTACTTGTGATCTTTGTCTGTTAAATAAATAAAATCTTAAAAAAATAAAATAAGAGAGTCCCAGGCTTAACTGACTGAGCCACCCAGGTGCCCCCCTCTCTGACTACTTTTAAATCATACTTTGGTGGTCTGACAGCTGCTTATGTAGTGGAATTAGTGCAGGGTAAGTTGGAGGACTAGATGAGACGTGGGCAGCTATTCAATCATTTAAGAAAATCAAATTCTGATGGAAAAGATTATAAGAATTAATAGTTGGATGTTCTCTATATCACCTCATCTCCTCCTTCTCTCTCTCTTCTTGGCTACTTCTCTTCTCTTCTTTCTGTATTTGCCTGTTCCCACCCCCACCCTTTGCCAGGATATGTGAGCTTGAATCCAGAGGTTCAGTGAGATATTTTTTAATACATTTATTATTCCATTTTACCTATAGTCTAGTCTCTTTACTCTCTGCCTCTCCACCTCTATTGTCTCTCTTTACACTTTATCAGCTAAAACGTAATCTCACTGTGAATAACTTGCTCTTTAAGACACATATTATACCAAATTATTTTGAGATTTAGGGAAGATAGTATGAGTCACATTGATGATGTCATTATTCTTTTTTTTTTTTAAAGGAATCTTTTTTTTTTTAAAGATTTTATTTATTTATTTGACAGACAGATCACAAGTAGGCATAGAGGCAGGCAGAGAGAGAAGGGAGGAAGCAGGCTCCCTGCTGAGCAGAGAGCCCAATGTGGGGCTCGATCCGAGGACGCTGGGATCATGACCTGAGCCAAAGGCAGCAGCTTTAAGCCACTGAGCCACCCAGGAGCCCCGATGATATCATTATTCTTGATGATGATTTTGGAATATCTGTTCTGTAAGATCCTGTGCTTAGTATAGAACATATAAGTGGTCACTTTTATAGGAAGATTAGTCAATGACGTACTAGAAAATCATTTCGCTTTGATTTGATGCAGATTTACGTGGGGCATTTAAGAAAGGTGACATGAGAACAAGATATGAAAAAGTGATATGAGCTGATGAAATCAATGAATTAGTGTTCAGAACAGGTGGAAGCAAAATAACTCTGGGTACCATCAGCATATGTTTTTATACACACATGTCTGTAATTACCACCTGCTCCTACCACCACCTGGTACTACTTTCAAGAATCTGGTATTTGAGTAGTGATCAACTCTAAAATGGTAGGATCATCCACAATCCCACAATGCTCATCCTGAGAGCTAATGGCCTGTACCCTTTCTGAGAGTGGGGCACTGGTGCTCAGAGGGAACTGGCTGGTGCAGCACATTTGCTCTTTCTCTTTGCCAGCCTTTGGGTTCTTTTATTCTACAAGTGTCATATTCTTGTTTGAAATTATTCATTTTGTCAGTGGCTTCAGGTTGGTGATGTCAAAAAATGGTGTAGGAGCATAACTTCTGAAATTTTATTTTACCTTATGAATAACCAGACTATAACATAGAGTGGTTCCAGAACCTGTCCCATCAGCAGTATATGCAATGATTATTTATCTTTTGCTTATTTTTATTAACCTTTTGCTTATTTGTGGTTCATTCATTGTTGCTACACAAAATGAGATCATCCTGCCAATCTTTATAGATCTATAGTCTACTACTAGGTTTTTCCTAGTAAAAGCAATGAGAAGTTTAACGGAATAAAAAATAAAGGAAAGGGAAAGCCAGTTATTCTAATTTTTTTCTGAGATATAAAATTAAAGGTATAATTATTCAACTGCATAGGGAAGAGTATACCATGAAGTGGACTCTTGATCCCCACAAAGTTCTCCAATGCACAATTTAAAATGTTTATTTATTTTTGCTATGCTTTCTAGAATGATATTAGGTATATTATCACATTATATAATCTAGTTTTTTCAAGAATCTTTAAGAAAATATTTTTGAAGGAATTGTAATTTAATATGTATCTATGAGTTGGTCTGTTTTTACCCAAATTTCTTCCTTATCATATTTAAATAGAAATGATACATGCAAATTATGTATGGATAAAATGTGCTAAAATGGAGAATAAATATATCCCTTAAGGACATACACCTATATATTTAAGAACGAAAGGACGTTCCATTGGATAATATTGCACAAAAAACTTCTTTTAAAAAAGAAAAAAACTTCTATTATGAGAAATTGAAAGAGAGCTAAAATGTAAGCTTCCTTTAAGTCCTAAAATATGGCAATGTTCTTGTTTCTGTCCTATTTTTCCCGTATTTGAAGTAATCATATCCAATGTGTGATGAGAGATATACATTCAGAATGGCAATACACAGAAATGTGGCATAATTTACTCAGTGTTTTTAGATATCTTCAGATGCCTATGACAAAAGTACCTTCTACGTCTTGATTTTCAAAATGTCTAGAAGGCTGTCTAGAAGTCAAAATGTCTAGAAGTCCTGTCTCTTGATCTTCTAATCATTAGGATCCTTTCTTATGCAGTAAAATGTGTTTGAAAACCGAAGAAATTTTCTATTTCAGTGTTACCATTTCTTGGGTTCTTCTGGTCTCTCCGGAATAGTGTCCCGCTTGGGAGCTGTTAAATGAAACAATGGGACCATAGACTGAGGGGGGTCTAATGTCCAGGTGGCTTCCTGTGGCAAACCAAAATCTAAGCCTCTAAAGCCACAGGGTTAGCAAAGCAAAAGGCTAAGGACAACCAATCACAAAGAGCCAACTAAGCTTTAAGCTGTAGCCAATCAAATAATTCCCTCTCTTGGCTCCCACCTTCCCTTAGATAAATTTTTCCCTTGACTCTTTTCTGACAACCTCCAGCATGAGGCTCCCTGATTCAAACTGAGAAGTACTCCAATAAACTCTTACAATTTCCGATATGCCTCGATTTATCTTTCAACGGAGTGCAGGCTTGTCAGTGTTTGGATCATGTGGTGTTATTACTGGGACAACCTCTGTAAGGCCCCGGGTTCTGTGGAAAAGCAGGGGTACTTCTCACTTCTCCTCTGTGTAGGACAGTACTGTTTACAACATGCTTCACTCCTGCTGTGCTTTCCACAAACCTGTAAATAAACTTCGCTCGAATCATCTTTATCCTCCGTTATCTTCTCTAGTGCTTAACAACTACAGCAATCTACTATTTGAGTTTAGTTGGCCATCCCTACTCCAACAAATCTTGTCTGAGGAGGTGAGAGGAGCCTTGGGATTATCTTTTATTACATTTTTGTTGTTTGTTGTTGGTTTGCCCCTGTTAATGGAGCTAGTAACAGCTGCCAATTTGGATTATTTTGAAGTCGAGTGGTAGAGTGTCCTCTTTTTTGTTTCTCTTCCTCTTCTATGGGTAATGGGCTAAGAAAACAGCTTCAATCTTCAGCCCCCCCAAAAAACCAGAAATCAAAGTGAGGTCTGTAGGCAAGGGGCACCTCACAACATCTACTCAGATAATAAGAGTTGTGTGCCAACTCCACCTGGGCCAAACCCACCTAGGGACCAGCATAGCTGGCCTGGGGAGCAGTGCGGGAGGAGGGAGAGTTAATGGTGAAATTGTCACGTGCTGTGGTGATAAAAGATAATGTCATTACGCTCATGCCTTTGGTGAACAGTGGCGGTTTGATACATATTATGCTCTCTGTAATGATTCCCCAACCAACGAATTGATAAGCATGATCCTCCGACGAGGTCTTTTCTTGTCCCATTTCTCCAAATAATTTTTTCCTCTTTATATGGTCTTATTCTGGAAGCTTAGCTGTTGTTTCTGCAAATGAGGTGCTGGGGAGACTAGAATATTTTTGTATCACATCTACAGCGACTTTTATTTGCATTCAATTCCTGCCTGTGTAGTACCTGTTCCCTCATCAGACATAATTACAATAGGCAGGCTTGGAATTTACACACCTGGAAAGGTCACTTGAGTTAGTTCCAGAGCATCACACCTTTACCTAATATCATTTCAGCACTGTCAAGAAGGCAAGAGCCTATTGCAGGAGTTTAATTTATGCAGTTTGTAGGATATTAGCACCCTTAGTTATTTTCCATGAGTGGTGTGAACATAAGCTTTTGAAACAATGACATGAATTAAGGTTACAGAACACTTTCACCCTCATGCCTGGAAGTTTATTATCAGAACCTGTTTGATGGTGACAGCTTGTCTCCCTTACTAGTGCTCAGTGCCCTGCATTTAAACAGTGGGGGCTTTAATCAAAGAGACACGTTTCCTCCCTGTTAGAGCACTAGAGTTTCACATCACAGTCATAGCCAGTGACACGCCGAAAGGTCTGTGCCCAACTATTTTTGACGTTAAACATCAATCATCTTTCCATCTGAGACTGAACATGCACTGTTAATCACTGAGAGAAATCATGAATTTTGACAAAATGAATCAAATTAAGTTTTAAACAAATGTCACACCAGGGCTTTGTTTCAACAGAGATGTTTGGTTGTTATATGTCACCACTGGGTACATATGGGTGCTTTGTGTTGTATAGGCCTGTGAAGTTCTTTTTTTTTTTTTTTTTAAGATTTTATTTATTTATTTGACAGACAGAGATCACAAGTAGCCAGAGAGGCAGGCAGAGAGAGAGGAGGAAGCAGGCCCCCCGCTGAGCAGAGAGCCAGATGCGGGGCTCCATCCCAGGACCCTGGGATCACGACCTGAGCTGAAGGCAGAGGCTTTAACCCACCGAGCCACCCAGGTTCCCCTAGGCCTGTGAACTTCTGATTTGTGAATGTATATCCAATCACGTTGGGACACACGGTGACATACAGTGATTCACACAACCAAAGTGTGACTATACCTCTATTGTCTTCTATAGGAGAAAGCAGACACTATTAAATAAAATTTAAATTGAAGGTGTTAATAAATACTCCAAGCAGAGTATGAAGACTGAAAACGTCATATAATGACAAGTTGTGTGTATACCCTGTGGTTGTTTCACCTGGAGAAATGCAATGTGGCCATTGGTCCAGCTCTTGCTTCATGCTGATTAGCAGAATTGCATGCATTCACAGGGGTTTTCTTTTATGTGAAAATATAGCTGGAGTCTTGAGTTTGTATATTAGCCCTTGTAAAGATTGACAGGAGAGAGAAAACCTCATTTGTCTCTGCATATGAGGGCACACTGCTCATTCTTTGTATGTCATCTACAAAAGGCCCAAAGGTAGTTGATAACTAGCCTATTCTATTCTTCACAGCCAGCATAATTTCTATCGACAACTGGGCAGCAAAAATGTTGTCATTGCCAATGGCATACAGAGGGGTTGCCTTAAAATGGGGCAAGGGCAGAGGGCCGGTGATAATTCCCTCTCAATCCAGACATAAATACTTACGTGGTCAATAGAGCTGGAGAATTTCCTCATCGGAAATACTCCCCGCGTTTATGCAGGCAACTGAAAGACACTTCAAGGGCACACGGACGTCGTGATAAATGTTCACCTTTGGTGAAATGTATAATGTGTTTTGTAACTTTGGATTCCTGTGAACATTGAGGGTCAGAGTGGTTTTGATCTCAGGACAATAGTTGTTGGTAACTATGCAATGTAAGTATTGCTGGGAACAACAAGTTGTTTTCAGAGGTTCTTAATTGCCTATTAACACGTACTTAATAACCTCTTCTTTTCTTTCCAGGCCTTTCAGCATGGCAGTAGGGAAAAGCGAAATAAAGCTAAAATGAAGTAAATACTGTGTTCAGGATGAAGAAAATGAAAAAGCTTCAGCAGGTATTTGTTTACCCTAAATTAATTGTGTTAAAGAACAGCCAGTACCAAGCTTATCATCGTCGTTTTCCTTATAATTAACATTTTCCTAATAATTTTTGCATACTTATTAATGTTAACAAGAATGTCTTGTCTTTCTACAAGATAAAATATGTACTGCCACAGGAAAGCCTTATAGTTTTTCTTCGGATAGAAGATTTTATGAGAAAAATAAGCTCAGAGCTTCTTACAATACACAGCCTAGTTAGTACTTCAGATAAATCAAACACTTTCCTTGAAGATGCGTAGTGTTCGAGAAGTACTGTACACCTAACACAACAGCTGGGACCAGATAATTGAGTTAGATGCCTGGTGGGCAATAAATCTAAGTTAGAGTCATCCAAGATTTATGCTCAGAATAAGGTAGAAAGCCAATCATAAAACAAAACTAAACCAAAAATAACAACCACAACACCCCATGAAGGAAAATAAATGAGTGAGGGAAAGCAGGATCTTTTTTTTTCCAAGACTCCTTAACTTTCTGGGTAAGAATTTGTGCTTGGTTGTTTGTTTTCAAATCAGCATCACCGCTGATTCTGAGATTTCACTCAGAAATTAAGATTTCACCCTGCATTGAGGAGAAGTCAAATCCCCCAGGATGCCCTTTCTTGGGCACAGAATAGGTTAGAACCTGCCAACAACAGGCAATTACAGAAGATTTGGGAGTAGAAGAGAAAGGGAGGTCATCACTCTCCAGATGCCATTTTAAGCATGCGCGAGCAGATATGAGGTCCAAAATAGCTGGTGGGAGATTTTCTTGAGCATCACCGATGTATATGATGCAGATTGAAATAGAAGGTAGAGCTTTCCAGAGACTGATGCGATTGACAAGGGCTTTGGGCTGAGATGATCTTGGATTTTCAGCAATTGCTGGGTGAGATTTTTAAAACTTCCTACTTTAGAGCAGCAGGCTGATATCACTGGTGACAGCTTCTCTGACCTCCATCTCCCCGACCTTTCAATGGTCATGTCAACCTCTAATTCTTTCTGTTAAAACTGCTCACTTTCAAACTCCGTATTTTGACGGCTATGTTGTGCTGCATACACTCATGCATTCTCTTTCCTCTAGGCAGAAGATGGAAGTGTTGCTCCAATTCGGAATTATTTTTTGGAGACAAAGCCTGAACAAATTGACATTTATTTAGAGGAAGGGGGTCATTTTTGCATTTTTCTTCCTTTTTTAAGGATTTTATTTATTTATTTGTCAGAAGGGAGGGGGAAGAGAGACAGCACAAGCAGGGGGAGTGGCAGGCAGAGGAAGAAGCAGGTTCCCTTCTGAACAAGGAGCCCAATGTGGGACTTGATCTCAGGACCCTGGGATCATGATCTGAGCCGAAAGCAGATGCTTAAGCGTCTGAGCCATCCACGAGTCCCTGGCAGTTTTCTACTCAACAATTCTTACTCAGTGTTTGTTATGCATCAAGCATGGTTCCAGCAAGTAGGGAATATGTCACTGGAGGAAGTAAAATCCAAACTCTCTGGCCTTATGGAGCATCCAATCCAGAGGAACAAGAATACACTGAGGGTGTGGTAGTGATCTCAGAAGAGAAGTGTAAGTGAGAATTCAGCTAAGTGGGTAAGCCTGTGCACAGAGAATCTGGTTGCAAGGGAATTGCAATAATCCAAGGTGAGAGATGATGGTGGATCAAACCAGAATGGCAAAAGTAGAATCATAAATTTATTTGATTGTTGACTAATTTATTCATTCAAAATGTAGTGAGTGCTTGCCATGTACAGGAAGGAACTATTTGGGATACTGGAGATAAAACAGAAAAAAAATGATGCCTGATATTAAGAAACCTGCTAAGTAAGTAAACTATATATTACAGTATAAGATTATGTGTTAGGGCATCTTCTGGTATTACCATGCCTTATGATTAAAGTCAGTGGGAAATTATACCAATCTGATCCAGACAGGATACTAATGGCCCACACCTTCAGGAATGAAGGTTTGGAGTTACTCTACCAGGTAAAAACAAAAAGAAAAATACAACTTTCTGAAGTGCTTGCTGATAGTAAAGGGAACTTGGAATGGATAACAGGATAAGGTGGTTATAAATACCAGCCACTACTACATGGCTAGCTATAGAACTGGGAATTATAATTGTCCTGAGTGTTTTTTCTTATTTTGTTTCTTATCTTTGAGTTTCTCAATAGATAGATAGATGATAGATAGATAGATAGACAGGCACACAATATCCCTTTAGTAGATACCATAGATGTATTGACTTTAGGTCATGGTATTTAAGTATTGCAATTTTTTATTACAACATTTATGATAAGGAATATCAGGGAGGAGAGTAAACATCACTGAAGGGCTTTATCTCCTTTTATGGGAAAGAGATCAGTACATTTTTGGTTGTAGATCAGATAGTTGTATCATATTAGATAGAAAGATGACCTACTATTGCCTTTATTTGAAGATTAGTATGGCTTAAGAGATGGTTTATGGGTGCCAAGATAATTTACTGGTGGGCTTTGAGTATAGCAGATAGTCCTCCATAATATGGGTGGGCCTCATCCCATCAGTGGAAGGACTGAATAGAAAAAAGACTGACCTCTTTTCAGCAAGAGGGAATTCTCCAGCAGACTGCCTTCTGACTTCATCTGCACCATACTCTCTTCCTTTGGATTCTAACTATAACTCTTTCCTCAGTTTGCAGCCCGCCTGCCTCCCTCATTATATTTTGGACTCACCTGGCCTCTACAATCCTGTGAGCCAATTCCATAAAATAAACCTCTTCCTATGTACCTAAACACACATCTTATTTGCTCTGTATCTTTGGATAATTCTGAATAATAGAGGGGATAAAGAAATGTGGCAGTAGCTGATGCATGAAGTGAAATCAAGATAAAGTATTTCAATACGGTAGAAATAACAGTATCTTCATATGTTGATATGAGTAGTCCTTCAGAAAGAGGGTATAGATGTGAAGCAGGAGAAAGCAGTAAGATTAGCTGTGGTGATGTCTCTGAGAAGATGTGAGGGAATGAGAAATAACAACTTCAGGTGGATTTTCTTAGGGACATGGACAGGTCGGGATGGTAAGTGATGAGTGGGAGGACGGATTTGTTGATAACGTGGTGGAAATATTGGGAAAATGGAGAAAAAGAGTGGGATTCCAGATATATTTTGAAGGTAAACCCATAGAATTCAGGTGGGTAGAACTTCTATAAATCCACAAAATTTTTGGCAGAAGAATTTATTACTTTGTCCTGGGCATTCTTTTTCTAGATAACTGATTTGAATGGCCAACTTTATTATATCATATTGTATTGTATTGTATTGTATTATATTATATTATAGTAGGATGTAGGCGGCACCTGGGTGGCTCAGTGGGTTAAGCCTCTACCTCTGGCTCGGGTCATAGTCTCAGGGTCCTGGGATCGAGCCCCACATGGGGCTCTCTGCTTGGCAGGGAGTCTGCTTTCCTCCTCTCTCTTTCTGCCTGCCTCTCTGCCTACTTGTGATCTCTCTCTCTGTCAAATAATTAAATAAAATCTTAAAAAAAAAAAGAATGGGATGTAAATGTTGCTTTTGAACAAATGTATTAAATCACCTATTATGTATTATGTATTAAATCACCTATATGATTAATTAACTAATACCAATTTAGTAACAAGAGTTAAAAGAAAATGCTCATGTGCTAATATATTATCAACTACAAATTCAGAGATAAAGTTCAGCATTCAACAATATTATACACACAAACATATTCTATATTCCATACATATTTTAGTGTATTTTGAATTAGGGATTACTTTCTACTAATATGCTTTAGAATGCTTTTTGAGAGTAGCCAGACCACAACATCTGTGATTTTATTTATTTTTAGTGACTTTTTTTTAGTGAGATATAACTGACATATAACATTATATTATGTTTCAAGTGTACAATGTAATGATTTTATATTTGTATATATTGTGAAATGATCAGCACAAATAATGTAGTTAACATCTGTCACCATCATAGCCACAATTTTTTTGTCTTGTGATGAGAACTTTTAAGATTTAGTGTCTTAGCAGCTTTCAATATTCCATACAGTATTATTAACTATAGTCACAATGAAATATGCTATATCCTCAAGACTTATTTATTTATAACTGGAAGTTGGTAACTTTTGACCCATTTTGCCCCCCAACTCCCAGCTTCTGGCTTTAATTTCAAATTAAATATTTTCTTTCTTTTTTCTCTTTGTTTTCTTCTTTCCCTCCTCACCTTCTCTTTTACTTTGTCTCCTTTCTTTCTTCTTTCTCTCTTTTCCTCTTCCTTCCCTTTTTTCTTTCCTTTCCCTTCCTCTATCCCCTTTTAAGAATCATTTAGCATATCTACATTAACAGATATTTATTAAGAATTCAGTATGTGCTCCACACCATAAGTACTTTAATTAAAGTTTCTGAAGTGTAGACAAGTTGCTGTCCCTGAAGATTTTAGTCTTTATTAAAGAGACAAAATTAATGTTTATGGAACAATTAAAAGATGAATTGGAATGTTTAATTTTGTCGAAGCAAGTAATAATATCTCTAAGAAAGGCCAAGTTTGGAAGAGGGAGAAACCTTTTTAGACAAAGTTTCACGAAAAGGCTGGCACTTAAGGAAAGTAGTATCATGTTAACATAGCTGTGAAATATAACATGTCACTCATAGCTAATACATTCTTATAATTCTTATAATACATTCTTTTCTCGTGTCCCCTGTAATGTATGGTGCAATCCTTATGGGGTTTCCTGTAAGCTGTATTCTTCACACAGATAGAGTAAAATTTCAAATGGTCCTTTCTGAAGTTGTCTCCAGCAAAAATTAGGCCAGACATAGAGCGGTCAAAGAAAGAAAGAAAAAAAAAAAAAGAGGGAATTACCTAGTTTCTGACAAACATCATGTCACCTTACAGGTTTTGTTTTTGAATTCCTCTTCTCTGTGTGTGTGTAATAAGTACATGTATCAGTGTGTAACAAGGCATAGCCATACGTGTAACACTTAACAACCGAATGTGGGTAAAAGATTTTGTCCTTTTAAAAATGAATTAAGAGGGCAATTTAGGTGGTTCAAATCAACTTTAATGAAACGCTTTATGAAGAGGGCAGTCTGTTCCCAAGGGCCCAGAGAACTGCAAAATAGGGCAGAGAGCAGGAAGCTTTTATAGGAAAAATAGAAAATGAATGAGGGCTAAAGAAACGCACGCTGAGTCCGGGTGGCCTGGGGCCTGGGGACTGGCTGATTGACTACTCTCCATCGGTCATCAAAGTTTCTGTTCGCTGGTGTGGCTTCCCGGGCAGAAGTGACTCCATCTTGGGCCTAGAAGTTTATATCAACAGATCTAAATAAAGGTGAACATGTCATAAAGAGATCTATTGAGTCATGGAATCAAAAGACGAAATGGGACTGGCGGATGGACCTCACAGAGACATGCCCAGTGCTACAATCAGACTCTGCTCTCCTTATAATGAGCATTTTTATTTGCCAAGTAGAGTATTTGCTTAACAATTCTGCCAGCTTGTTATCTCTACCATCTTTTTCCGTTACCAAAATGTGTTGTTTATCAAAACATGTATGCTTTGCCAGGCTGTAACTCCTGCCGTGGGTTCCACCGGTCAAAAAGTATGAAAATATTTTGCTTTCCAACTACTGATTTGGTAAGAGAAACCAATTTGGAATGTGTTCAAAGAAAGGTAAATTTGACAATGGGGGGAAAAAGTCAGTTGTTTGGGGCTATTCTTTTCAACTTTTACACTGATTAAAACCATCAGCTACTAAATGACATTTATTAATCAAAATAATGTTCTTTTCACTACTTCCCTTACTGGCCTGTGTATTTTGGATGGGATTCCTGTTCAGAAGTGATCTGAAATGTTGTTCAATAGGAATCCCCCTTTGCTTCTGCTGTGTTTTAGTTCTTGGCCCCATATTCTGTTGCAAATGACCTCAATGCACCAAATCCTCTTTGGAAGGTATCACTGTCCTTTTCTCTCCACTGCCTTCCAGCTGTCATCATTATTAGTGTCATCTGAGGCACCATTCTGTGTGCCTGTCGCACAGTTAAACGACCCCTCTGCAGGCTCTCCAGGCTGCCCCCCAATCCCATATTCTATAATTTGTAATAGACCTAACTGGGTGCGGTCATCTATTTACAGATGGGATTCATTTCAACTGTTTCTGATAATTAAAGTAAAATTCAAAGGTGACCACTGCTAGATTTACCCACCAAAAGTAATGTTGAGAACACAACGACAGCGGTGAAATTCCACGGTCACTTACTAGTGGAACATAAGGAATAACATGGAGGACATTAGGAGTAGGAAAGGAAAAGTAAAGGGGGATAAATCGGAGGGGGAGAGGAACCATGCGAGACTATATAGACTTTAAGAAACAAACTGAGGGTTTTAGAGGGGAGAGGGGTGGGGGGATGGGTGAGCCTCCTGGTGGGTATTAAGGAGGGCACGGCTCGCATGGAGCACTGGGTGTTATACACAAACAATGAATCTTGGAACACTACATCAAAAACTAATGATGTACTATATGGTGACTAATATAAAACACACACACACACACACACACACACACACACACACACACACAAATCTAACATAGGAGGACCGATCCGTACATGAAAGACAACGTTCTCCTGCAAAATATCTCTTCTGCAAAGCTGAGGCCTGCAATCCCTTTAATGAGGACAGAGAGTATTTTATTCCACAATACCTGTGGAAGCTAAAAATACAAGTACTTCGGAGAGCTAGCTCCTTGATTTCTATTTATCCTATGCTGTTAACGACGGAGATCAAATCCTTTCTTGCAAGGAAATTTTGTTATGAGGGAATTACAGTTATTTTCTTTCTTTTTTTTTTTTTTTTTAAAAGATCTTATTTATCTAACAGAGAGAGACACAGCAAGGGGGAGCACAAGCAGGGGGAGTGGGAGAGGGAGAACAGGCTTCCCCTGGAACCCGGAGCCCGATGCGGGGCTTGATGCAGGGCTCAATCCCAGGACCTCAATCCCAGGGATCATGACCTGAGCCTAAGGCAGATGCTCAACGACTGAGCCCCGCAGGCGACCCTGGAATTACAGTTCCGAAAAGGAATGGAAGTGACTACCCCTGAGGGAAGTGGGTTTTTAAGCAAGAGAAGGCCGATGCACTGATGGCCGTTGTTTCCAGCGGCAACATTTTCCTGAAGTCGCCGGCACAGCAGCCCTTCTTCCTTCTTCTTCTTTGCTTTTCCTTTCCTCTTTCTTTTCTTTTAATTGGGGCATAACTGACATAGAGCGTATGAGTTTCAGGTGTACAAGGTAATGATTCGAGATTTGTGTGCACTGGGAAATAGTCCCCACAATAAGTCTACTTACCACCCAGGACCAAAGAAAATTACGCATTTTTTTTTTTTTTCCCTAACAATGAGAACTTTTAGGAGTCACTCTGGGCAACGTTCAAATATGCACCACAGTATCGTGGACTGTATGATATTGCTGTATGTTACATCCCCACGGCTTACATATTTTACGGAAGTGTGTGTCTCTTGGTTCCCCTCCCCTCTAACAACCACCATTCTGGTCTCTTCAGAACAGAAGAAAATTTTTACTTTGTTTGCTCATTTGCTTTTTAGACTCTACTTCTTTGTGAAATCCTACAATATTTGTCTTTCAGCCTGACTTCTTTCGTTACTGTTTTCATAAGCATCCTAAAGAAGTAAGCTCTCATTTTCTTGGAAGCTAAGGAAGCAAAATGCTCATGAACGGACCATATTCCCACTTTCCATGCTCACTATTTAGTCTCTATTACCGTTTCTGCCAAGCAACTGAAGAACGCTTCTCCTGGTCACAGATACGAGAAGAGAGGAGGGAGCGGCTTAAATGCCTGCTAATTCTTCCTTTTCCCCCATCCAGCTTAAAATTAAGTGAAAATTTCAGAATCAAGACCATGAATAGATAATATCCCTGTACCCAAAGAAAAATATACAATGGGATTCTATGCCCTGTGAAGATAAAAGTTTGCCTTGGGATGTAAATTCTTGATTCAGGATCTAAAATAAACAAACAAACAAGCTCCCAAATACTGTATATTAGTTGTGACTATATATAAAAATTATTTAATTGTATCCAAGGAGCGCTTGCCAACAATCTTGTTCTCCTACTTGAGTACTACTTTGTTATGACATTTCCCTGCTGAGAGTTCCACCTAGAAGGTTCTCGCCTGTTTTAAAGTAACAAAATCATGTAGGAGGATTTGATCATATTTTACAAATAGTAAATATGATCATTATTTCTTCCATTGGCTAGGAAATGAAGAAATAAAATTCTTATCACTTCCATTTACTCTTTAAGCTCTATAGTATTTTGTCTTACTTTTATTCTATTTTTTAAAAGATTTTATTTATTTATTTAAGAGAGAGCAAAAGAGAGAGCATGAGCAGTGGGGAGAGGGAGAAGCAGACTCCCCCCTGAGCCAGGAGCCTGATGTGGGGCTCGATCCCAGGACTCTGGGATCATGACCGGAGCCAAAGGCAGACACTTGACCCATTGAGCCACCCATGAGCCCCTATTTTGTCTAACTTTTAAATTTACTTCTCTTGGCCACATGTAAAGAGCTCATAATAACTTACTGACTTGATAAATATCTGAGGGTAGAACTTAGCCTTTTATATCTTAACAACATTCCCTGAGGTTTGCTGGCAATTAGAACTGAGAACCAGACCCATCCCTCCCACACCTGGCCCGGATGCTGACAACCCAACCACACCTTACAGTCTATTTCAACATGACTTTGTCATTTCTGTCTTCATTCACATTTACTTGCCCTTCCAGAAATGTCTTGCCCAAGGAACTGGTTTGACTGTTGGTTACTAGAACATTCTGCCAGCCCCAACAACTCTTTGGTGGAAACTATCAACAGACAATTTATACTCTAAAACTATCTGAAACTCTGGACAGAATTCTAACCTTACCATTTTCACAAATCCTAGGCTATTATGATTCTTATCCAGTCATGATCCTTATCCAGTCTTAATCAAGTTCTGGCAATGAAAGATATACTTTATTTTTAATTTTTTTTAAAGATTATATTTAGAGAGAGGGAGAGATCAGAGAGAGAGATAGAGTGGATGGGGAGAGGAGTAGAGAGGGGGAAGGGGAGGGGGTGAGAATGGGAAGCAGACTCTGCACTGAGCACAGAGCCCAACCCAGGGCTGGATCCAAAGACCCTGAGATCACAACCTGAGCCAAAATCAAGAGGCGGCTGCTTAACCCAGTGAACCACTCAGGTGCCTCAAAAGATACACTTGACACCACACATCCAAATCTCAATAACTTAGGGCACCTGGGTGGCTCCGTGGGTTAAGCATCTGCCTTCAGCTCAGGTCATGATCCCAGGGACTTGGGATCCAGTCCTGCGCTGTACTCCTTGCTCAGCGGGGAGCCTGCTTCTCCCTCTCCCACCACCCGCTACTCTTCTGCTTATACTCTCTCTCAGTCAAGTAAATAAAATCTTAAAAAAATAATCCACAAATCTCAATAACTCTGACTTCCCTCCTCCAATCTGAGATAATCTTTTGTTGTGGAAATTAATAAACTCAGCCTTATCTCATCAACAGGTTGTGCTGGTGATGAACACCTGGAAAACAGTGTGAGCAAAGGCATAAAAGTGGAAACACATACAATGTTTAGAAAATGGCAGGTGGCATATTTTGGCAAAGATGTAAATTGTCTGAAAATAGTTACAGAACATTGAAAAGCAAAGGTAAGATCATGTTGACAGGAATCTTAAAGCTTATATTAGTTTTAGACCAATAGTTTCTCACTACACTATGCCAACACTTTGGGATGTCTTGATAATCTGTTAAGTGTGACAAAGCTAATCTGTCATTGTATCAAATCAATTTTAGAAATAATTTACTTTTCTAAAAAAATAATTAAAGCTGGTTTAAGTTTTCCATCTTATTTTGATTGTCCTTTGCCTTTGATGAATCGGAACTACTAATTTAGTAAAGCATTTTCCCAAAACCTGCTGGGAGAATAGATAGGACAGAGCAAAAGCCAGAAGTCTTTTTAGCAGAAATGTGTCAAAATCTGCATCTTTTTTTTTTTAAAGATTTCATTTATTTACTTGACACAGAGAGAGAGCGAGAGATCACAAGTAGGCAGACCAGCAGGCAGAGAGAGAGAGGAGGAAGCAGGCTCCCTGATGAGCAGAGAGCCCGATGTGGGGCTCAATCCCTAGGACCCCGAGATCATGAACCTGAGCCGAAGGCAGAGACTTAACCCACTGAGCCACCCAGGCGCCCCCCAAATCTGTATCTTAATATTACTATGATTAACAGTAAACAAAACCCTAGTTGTTCTGAAACTATGTTAAAAATAGAATACTGATATTCTAGAATTTGTATGCCTGTGGACAGAAAAATAAAGCAAGTCACAATCGATTTCCAGTCTGAAAATTCCTGGTAGAGTTTTCGATACTACTGCATTGATAAATAAATAAATAAATAAATAAATAAATAAATAAATAAATAAATACTTTCTTGCATGTGGTGTCATACAAGTCATAATATAAGGAAAAATATTAGATAAATGTTTATTCTCTAAGTGCTCCCAATGCCTCTGGGAGGCATTGCTCATGATTTGAATAGAAGAAACCACCACTAATGCTCACTCTCTCTTTCTCCCCTTACTTATTAAAAAGGGCAATGCAGGATAGTCTCAACTGCCTTGACACTTAATCCCATATCTTTATGATACATCAGTAGGTTTCTCTCTCCACTGGGGATTTTTAATCAAAATAATTCAAACAATTAAGTACAGGAGAGTTATGACTGTTTCTATCAGGTCAACCTTTATGTTCTATGCCCTTGGTAAGGCTCCAGGTACATAATAATTTCCAATGAAAATATTACGTATATATCAAGTGAGTGTTTAAATAAAGGGATCAAATCTATATCAGAATACACTATTAACATGATGATAACAACACCAAAGAATGTGAACTGGGTAGAATCAGTCCTCTCCTTTCAGGATATACGTCTTCCCAATGTTGTCCTACTGTACTTGGGTGCCTAAGTTTCGTAAGTTTTTATATTCTGTCTTAGTCTGATTGAACTTCTGTAACTGAGTATCATAGGGTGGGGAGCTTAAAAATAACAGAAATGTATTTCTCACATTTCTGGAGGATAGAAGTTAATCAAGGTGCCAGCACTTTAGTATTTGGTGAAATCTGGCTTCATGGTTAGTAGATGTTTTCCATGTCTTCAGAGTGGAAGGGGAAGCTCTAGTCTGATAAGAAGACTAATCCCATTCATAAGAGTGGGGCCCTCCTGACCTAATTACCTCCCAAAGGCTTCCCTTCCAAATACCACCACCGTGAGGTTAGGTTTCAGCATATGAAATGTGAGTGAGGACAAACATTCAGTTCATAGCACCTTCCTTCCAACTGAATTTCTATTTCAGGTTACAAGTGATAAAACTAACATTAGCTTCAACACTACAATGTTAAAGACGGACAGTGACACTATCCTGCATTTGGGATATTGGTGTATGATAAAGCTTGTTAACCAATGGTATGATATAATCTTACACGTTGGAAGGAATGGTGCTAGAGGGGGGAGACTTTTGAGGGTTTCAGTTATTTCTGAAGATTTTCAGTCTGTCATTTCAGAATGTGATTAAAAAAAAGAGACTGTAATATGCATGCGAGAAATTGGCAAATTTCTTGCTTTTCCCATTTAGCTCTTATTTATATAAGATTGTCTTTCCTAACTTGAAAACAGTAATCTTATATTATAAAGGTGTGATACACAAAAAATATGCAAATATGTTTAAATAATTCATTATTACTTAATTTAGAAAAATATAACTACATTGAAGTAAGAGATTAAAAAATTAAGAGCAGTTTTGGATTTTGCACTGAGAAATGAGAAAGAAAATCCTCAAGTATAAGAATTATTGCCTGGACAAGGGCACTATTTAAAATAATTTATAAATGAGTTAGTGCTGGTTTTATTCAGAGATGATTCCATCTTCAAAATATTCCCCTTCATTGGGTACTGATTGATATTTTTTCTACAAGATAAATTAGATTTTACATCATCACTGAAGTATTTGTCAGTCCGCCAGGACAGAAGTTCTCTTCCAACCCCTATCTCACTATCCCTGCATCAATCATGTATGTCCTTGTGTATGTTAAACGAATTTGGGTCTGTGCCTTATCTTTCTGAGTCGATAGTAAATATCTTCCAGAGTTGATAGTGAGTATCTTCAAAGGAACAAGTCATATCTTGTTTATCTCTATGCCTGTCAATTAAGTTTTCAATATATTTCCATTAAATTGAATCAGATATTAACAGCAGAACCATGTAATGCTAAGTGTTAGACAAAATTCTTAGTGCTACATGCATGTAATTTATTCTCTCAGCAAACCTGAGAGTTCTTATGAACTCCTTTACGTATGGAGAAACTGAAGCACTGGTAAGTTCAGTGCTTTGCCTCTGGTCATGCAGTCAGTAGGAGACCAATATGGGATTTGAATCTAGGCAATCTTTTCCTAGAGTGCACCCTCTAAACACTATGCTTTGCTGCCAGTTGTATGACAAAAATATATATATATTCGGGAATTCATATAGCTTTCAATTTTGTATTTAGTTTTCTTTTTTATCAATACATACGAATATTCATTCATATACATTTACTTATACATATTCGCATGCATATACATATCCATACATGAAACCCTAGTTACAAATACATGTAATTGTAAAAAATTCAAAATAGGAAATGTTCTCATAGAAAGTTCAATGCTTTCTAATCCTACTTAGGAGAAATAACCACTGTCAATACTTTGGGTTTTTTATTTTTATTTATTTATTTATTTATTTATTTTTAATTTTTCAATTTTTAAAAAAGATTTTATTTATTTATTTGACAGACAGAGATCACAAGTAGGCAGAGAGGCAGGCAGAGAGAGAGGCGAAGCAGGCTCCCTGCTGAGCAGAGAGCACGATGCGGGGCTCGATCCCAGGACCCTGGGAACATGACCAGAGCCGAAGGCAGAGGCTTAACCCACTGAGCCACCCAGGCACCCCAATACCTTGGGCTTTTTAAAAGGATTTTATTTATTCATTTATAAAAGAGACAGAGGGAAAGAGAGAGAGGGGAGGGAGCAGAGGAAGGAGGCAGGCGGACTCTGTGCTCAGCACAGAGCAAGACGTGAGGCTCAACCTCACCACCCTGAGATCATGACCTGAGGGGAAACCAAGAGTGGGATGCTGAACGGACTGAACCCACCCAGACACCCCACCACTGCTAAGAGCTGAGTGTGTATTCCTCAAAACTTTGTAAGCATATGCTGAACTTGAGGAGACACCCCGAAGAATGTTCTTAGCAGCATTTTTCTTAGTGATCAAATAGTGGAGATAACATAAATGTCACTGATGGGGAAGGGATTAAGGCACTGAGATATGATCTTGATGGAGTGTTGTGTTTATCTTCGTTCTGGGTATCCTGGGAAGGAGACTCTGAGAAGAGGAGCAGGTAACTTATTGGGAAGTTGATCCCAGAGAGCCATGTTGAAGGTACAGCGACAGTGACAAGAGGAAGGAGGAAAGGTATAGGTTGCAGTAATGAACAGTTTTCCAGTGCAGGTAACTGGGGCCCATTCCCCCTGGAGACACTAGGGAACGATCTGCATTGGATGTCAGAATGTCAGCAGTGAAGTTCAATTCATTCCTCAATAAAGATAGCCTGGCCTCCTTGACCACATTCTTTGTGACCTCAACAATCTGGAGAAGTCAAGGAGCGGCTGGTTTCAAGTGATCGTCTCTTGTGGCCACCCTAATTCGCTCTTACCTCTTACCTGCCAAATGTCTACCTGTTAATAGCCTTTCACATCAAAGGGATTCAATAAATATGTGAAAATGTGAATGGGCAAGTGAACACATTTAGTACATGATTTCATGATCAGACTTTTTTTTTTCTGCAATGAAGTTAACCTCTAATCAATGTCTTGTGACTTCCTTTAGACTCATTACAGCCAACAACCCAGGACCCTCCCCTTGAGCTGTGCCTTCTAAAGCCCGAGTGCACCTACGTTAACATAGATTCTTTGAAATTTGAGCAACATGATAATTCTGACAAATAGGAGATCATTGAAACAGAACATGCCATTATGTTGTCATGAGACACAAAGATATGAATGCCTCCCAGGTGAGTGCAGCAGGATCGTTCGACGAAGTCAGGCTTCATTGGCAATAGGTAAATAAATGAATCTCCGCTCCAGTCATCCCTCACTTAACTCATGAGTGATGAGAGAACACAAAAAGCAAATACCTTTTAGATTGCTTCTCAGTCTATCAGAGCATAATCTCTTTGATACTTCAATGTTTTATAATCTATATTTTGTCCTTTTTGATGTGTTCTTGTAATCTAGACACTGCTCCTGACTTATCGTCTTAGTCTTCCCTATAAATTGAGTTCACATTATTCCTCTTGGAAAGATGTTCACCTATATCAAATGAACATTTCAATAAGATGTTCCCATTTCATTTTCAGCTGATTTAAACCAGCAGCTGGGCTCCAATTTGCAAGTTGAATTTTCCTGCTCTAAAATGCCACAGCTACAAACTAATACAAAATTTGCTGTCCTTAATTCTCCTAGGATTTGATAACTTGCAACAGGGGGTTGGGTAAAGGAACATTCATATTTATTTCTTGAAGGGCTGGAAAATTATCTTTCCTTAAAAATGGAGAACAATTTCAAGTGATGTGCATGCATGTATAAATTTAAACTGCATATGTACACCCAGAATAAAATCACACAAGGCAAGATGATTATGTTTTATAATTGAAGGTTTTGCATTGAATGTATTTCCCTACATCATATTTATGATATTTAAAATACCAAAATCCAGAAAGCCTGCATAAGGAGACAGTCATAAAAAGAATACATTTTTAATAGAGTAAAAAATGTAAACAGCAAAAAGCTTCTCAGCCATTTTTAATATTTTACGTATGAATAGCCACCTAAAGAATAATTCAAGTGGCAAAATGTTGTTCGTGTATTATGTCTTTTCACTTAATGGTTCCAAATTTAAATGTAAATGCTCATAATTGAATAAATATATAAGTGAAAGTTTTATAGTGAGACACTGTTCATATGTACTGGATAGTCATGTTACCAGTGTCAATTACTCAAATTATTTTCTTATCTGTAGTATTTCTGTAATAAAGGAGTAAAATTATTTTAAAAGTAAAGAGTTATAGAAGATAGATATATTTACTTACCATCAGACATAGATTTCTTCATCATAAAATATATTTTTAATAGCTATCCATTGAACAAATTGTTAAGATTTACTGATTTCATGATCTCCTTATAGTTCTTTTTAGAGCACTACAATGTGTGATATACTGTTCGGGACTGGTTTTTTTTTTTATGATTTCACTAGTATACAGTCGTCACTGCTTTACCCAGAATGCAGTTTGGCTTTCTGTAGTTTCAGTTACCTGAGGTCAACTGTGGTCAAAAAAGGATGATCCTTATCAAAAGGTCAGAGTAGCCAAACCCTATGTCCCAGTGCTTATGTCCATTCCTCTCCTTTCATCTCATCATGTAGGCATTTTATCACCACATCACAAGAAGGGTGAGTACTGTACAACAAGATATTTTGGGAGAGGCCACAGTCACATAACTTTTGTTGCAGTAAATTATTATAATTGCTCTATTTTGTTTTTATTTTTGTTAATGTCTCACTGTGCCTCATTAAGCTTTATCATAAATATGTATGTCTAGGAAAAACAAGGCATATATAAGGTTTGGTACCAAAAATGGTTTCAGACATCCTGGTGGTTTGGGAAGGTATCCTACTCCTGTAAGGGGGGGTGGCTGTCCCTGTGGCTGACAACATGATGGACAAATTTCGTAGCCATCTGTGACTTAGCAGAGCTTTTCTCATTGCTGGTGTTCACCAGGCCAGTATCGGCCTATCTCTTAGTGCTCCCTGTGTCAACAAAAGAGAAAAATTACAAGTATCTTGACCCCCTCATCTGAACAGAAGAATGTAAGTAATCCCCTCTTTGCAGGCTTTGAAAATTATACACGAGACACTTTTTTTTTTTTTTTAAACATAGCACAGACTCAGTATGGGGCAGTGTTTTGTGTCCCTATTCCTCCCTGAAGTAGCTAACCTGTACTGCAGGTTAACCATGCATTAGAAAGCATTTAACATGGCCTTGACCAACTGCCCTTTAATGAGGTCCCTTAGTAAAATATCTGCATAATGGCAAAACCTACAGAGATTTGGTAAGTGAAATATAATGAATGGAAATGCCCCTGAAGTACACAGCTGAAATGATTATTTGGTATTGACAAATGGGCACATAGTACCTAACTACTATATTATGTAATCACACATAATCTAAAATATATTGTTTCATATTATCGTTTACATAAACATTCTGTTGTAGTTAAACACAATGGACACCTTGACACTACAGAATGTCACTATTAGGTTACTAATATATCTGAAATAGTAAACTGTCAGATCAGTTGAAGTACACATTCACAACAGCAATGGTATTTCATTCCTTCTAGACAACTGGAGTGAAATATAGTCATAAGTTTTTACATTATCAAATAATGAAATATTATTCATACATAATATGCATACATATATATATGCAATATACATGATAAAATAAAATAAAGTTCTCAGAGAAATAAACTTTTACATGTTTAGCAAAGAAAACATGTGATTAGTTGGTCATATAGTATGTCAGAGCTCATATTATCCAAGAGTTTTGTTACACAGATTTAGAAACATACACGAAAGAGATTTGCCAGGCTCTAACTAGTTCTTGTGCCCACAGAATCCCCAAGGCCCACACACCCTTCCTTTTCTCAATAAAGTAATACAAGGGGACGCCTGGGTGGCTCAGTCAGTTAAGCGGCTGCCTTCGGCTCAGGTCATGATCCCAGGGTCCTGGAATCGAGTCCCGCATCAGGCTCCTTGCTCGGCGGGGAGCCTGCTTTACCCTCTGCCTCTGCTTGCCACTCTGTCTGCCTGTGCGCTCTCTCTCTCTCTCTCTTTCTGACTAATAAATAAGTAAAAAATCTTAAAAAAAAAAGTAATACAAGGAAACTCAATGAGCATATTTTTTTTGACTAATGTACTCATGTAAATTAGAAACAAGCATTAATTTAAGAGATGGTATTACCTATATAGGTATATATGTGACTATGGTTGCATGTAGACATACTCTTGTCTTCATTAATATTAGAGTATGTGACAGCATTCTTTTAGATATTGAAGAGCAAATATTTTAGCAGGAGAACTGTAATGATTCCACTTATATGTTCAAAAACCAATCCTATTCTTTCTGTTGCTTTTCTACTTCATTAACGTTCTCACGAGATTCTGTATTAGTTTTCCAGGGCTGCTATAAAAAATATAATAAACATGGTGGCTTAAAACCACAGAAATCTATTCTCTCACAGTTCAGGAGGCCAGATGTCTGAAATCAAGGTGTCAACAGGGTTGGTTCCTTGTGGAGTGTCTAAGGAAGAAACTGCCCCATGCCTCTCTCCTTGCATCTGGTGTTGCTGGAAACCCCTGGCCCTCCTCAGCTTGTAGCCTTGTGACTCCAGTCCATAGCCCCCATCACATGGTCTTCCTCCTTGTGTGGGTCTGTGTATCTTCTCATCCTAGAAAGACACCAGTCAACGAATTTATGGCCCCACTCTAATCCAGTAGGAACTTTTTCTAACTTAACTGGTTGAATCTGTAGATATCCTTCTTCTACATAAGGTTACCTTGCATGGTTCTGGGTAGATAAGAATTTGGAGAGGATGCTGTTCAACCCACTACAGCTCCCTACTGAGGAACCCACGGAGCGGTCCTGTGGCGCTCTGGCAACTATGTGGTATTAGAAGTTCTCTTTCCCTTCCCAGGATATCTTCAGTAGTCTTGGCCCTGAAAATGTGTTGCCTCACATAGACATAAGAGAAATAGAGGAGACTTACATACACTACCTTAAATAAAAAAAGCATCTAACATCATAAATCATGCAATTATATGGGAACATATACTATTTTAGAAAACAGTATGTTTGTCCATCATTCCATCAGTTGTACTGGCATAATTTTTTTTTTCATATCAGCATCTAAATTCTATGCCAGTCATTTGTGCTTAAATCTGAGGAAAGATTAGAGAAAGACATTTCTTGCAAATTTCTCAAAAATCCCCTGTAACAGTCATTTTGATTTAAAAATCCTAGCGAGGCGCCTGGGTGGCTCAGAGGGTAAAGCCTCTGCCTTCAGCTCAGGTCAAGATCCCAGGACCTGGGATCGAGCCCCACATCGGGCTCTTTGCTCAGCAGGGAGCCTGCTTCCTCCTCTCTCTCTCTCTCTATGCCTGCCTCTCTGTCTACTTGTGATCTCTATCTGTCAAATATATAAATAAAATCTTTAAAAAAAAAAAATAAATAAAAATAAAAATCCTAGCGATGCCTTCCCACTTATTCCAGGGCACTGAATTGTATATATAATTTAGGAAACAGAAAGAAACTTTCATATGTTAAATCTCACAATATCTCCTTCTCTGAAATACTCCCATGACAATCTGAAGAAAGATAATTCTGTAGGTTGCCACATTATCACTCTTAGGTTATCTTTATTTATTTATTTTTCCCTGGAAAATAATCTACTCACATTATCTAATTATCTAATGGCAGGGTATGCTTTAAAACCTGACCTTTTGAACCTGAAGAAGAAAACAAAAGAATTATTTGGACATGTTTATAAAAATTGCTTTACTTATTAATTCACTTAATAAGCAATAAGTACTTTATCTCTTACCCAGCAAGTTATTCTTTTGAGGTGTTTAGGGAAACAAACAACCTGAAGATGTAATTATATGGACTGAGTATATGAAATACCTCAAATTTTGAACTGATTTCAAAAGATACTGAATCCAAGAGCCTACTTAGTTTCTTTTCAGGAATTTTTCTAAACTTCACTTAAAGTCATTTGAAAAGCATAAAATGGGATTCTTGAGATAATATAAGAAAACCTTACAGTTACCTAAGTGTAAGTCACATTCTCAGTCTTTCTGAGGAAGCTGGCAATCCACAGTCTGCCTGCCTGAAGGCTTTTCAGACTCCCTGGTGGGACTGTCCCTAAAAAGATGGCAGGTGATGTTTCTGATTGACTGAATATAATTATGACTGAATGAGCATGCTTATTTTGTTCTTGTTAAAGAACACATGATGTGTGGATGATACTCAGTTTGCAAAATGTTTTACTGTCATTTGCAAAATGTTTTGTCGCATGGAACCACCGAAATTAATTTGCATGTGGATAAAAGTAAACAAAACAGAAAACAGCCTCATAACATTAATCCAAACTAACATTGTCTATAACTGAACTTTAATTGGTTGCTAGTCTAATTCTTAAGGAAACTAAATAACTTTCAACAAGAGCTTAACTTTAATTCTGGATGTGCGTGTCTTGGTTGGTTGGTTGGTTGGTTGGTTTATTTGTTTTCTGGGTAGTTATATCTCAAACACCCCAAGAGCCACTGAGGAAACTGATATAAAATTGGGAAGTAACAGTAACTAAGACAAACTGGTACCACGGTACACCTGAGACAGAGTGGTTATTGTTTCAATTAAGGAAATTGTTCTGTGAGTCAGTTTCAATCACAACCTCCTGGGTAAATAGTGTGATTATAAACTGCAGAAGAGTCTTACACGTATTCTTACATTTGAAAAATGCTGGCCACGTCATTCTTTCAAGATGTATTTTCATATGTTTTGCAGTATTGTTACATATTTGGGTATTCTTAATTTTTTTTATTTTTTTTTTAATATTTTATTTATTTATTTGACAGAAATCATAAGTAGGCAGAGAAGCAGGCAGAGAGAGAGGAGAAAGCAGGCTCTCCGTGGAGCAGAGAGCCTGATGTGGGCTCGATCCCAGGACCCTGAGATGATGACCTGAGCTGAAGGCAGAGGCTTAACCCACTGAGCCACTCAGGCGCCCTGGGTATTCTTATTTTTTAGAATGAGTCTTCCTTTAAAAATAAACGTATTATAGTTCCATTTAAACTCATTCAATCCTTCTGTCTGTATCTTTGGCCTAATTTTTAGGGAAGGAGACAAATCATCTTCACTTGTTAGGCTACACTTGATCTTCCTTCCTGTCCTTGATTTTTCATCAAAACATCCTACAGGTTGACTGAGTGATATTACAGAGAAGGAGACAATGCTGTACAGAAGCACTGAGAGAGACACAATATAAGAAGAGACTGGGATCACTTTCACTTACATGGTGTGGTTTTGGAATAAACTGGCATTTTCTAGTACCAGCCAATTCTGTCAGGAGCTTGGTTACTTACACATCAAATGATTCATGGTATAACCTACTGATACATAACACTAGCAGAGTATAGTCATTTCCAGGCTTGAAACATTTGTGATTTTGAGTAGATATGGGCTTTATGAATAGCTATTTTTATTGCAAGGATTATGTAGTAATATTATGGGTTTTTAACAAGGATTGAATGAAAAGATTTTTCTTCATTTGAGGAAAACATCAAAACTAATATCTTGGGTGTGCTCTTCTACAGCTGGAATCCCAAACTGAATAGTTGAGAAAGAGACTTCAAACAATTATGGGATCATGTCAAAAAATGAATGTTCTATTGACTCTTCTCTTGGAGCAGATTTTCAAGGAAAATGAGAGCTTTTAAGTTTGTAAAGTTATTTTGTTAAAGGCAGGACAAAATGGGAAAAATGATAAAAGCGTCATGTGAAAATTCTTTTCTTTTGGATAAAAAAGATAATATTCAGATTACAGAAGAGTAAAAGAATGCTTGTCCTTGATGTCTGATATCCTTGGTGGCCCACGTGTGCCTAATATGGCCCCAGACATGTCCTTGTCCTGTAATGAAGAATTTGGAATGAAGTACCTGAGATAACAGAGATAATTAAAATAAATTAATACTTTTTATTTAAAAGCTTGATGATTGAAGTAGATCATACCAAACAATATTCAACTAATCATTTTAATTTGATATGCTAATATTTTTAAAAATACTAGGGATTTTGTGATATTTTGAATTTTCAATCAGCATTTATGCTTGCTGGTTTGTTACTGTTCTTATTTTTAATTGATAATGTACTATACTGAAAAAAAATGAGTGGGCTAGTAGAAAAGAAACCACCTGGGTGGCTCAGTGGGTTGGGGCCTCTGCCTTCGGCTCGGGTCATGATCCCAGGCTGCTGGGATTGAGTCCCACATCGGGCTCTCTGCTCAGGGGGGAGCCTGCTTCCCCCTCTCTCTCTGCCTGCCTCTCTGCCTACTTGTGATTTCTGTCTGTCAAATAAATAAATAAAATATTAAATAAAAAAAAAGAAAAGAAACCAAAAGTTTTTATTGCTTTGTTTTGTTTGTTTGTTTAGGTTTTATTAAATTCAAGTTAGTTAACATATAGAGTATTATTAGTTTCAGGGGTACAGTTTAGTGATTCTTCAGTTGCATATAACACCAGTGATCATTACATCATGTGCCTTCCTTAATGCCCATCACCCAGTTACCCAACACCCCCACCTCCCCCCCAGCAACTCTCAGTTTGTTTCCTATAGTTAAAAGTCTCTTATGGTAGGGCACCTGGGTGGCTCAGTGGGTTAAAGCCTCTGTCTTCGGCTCGGGTCATGATCCCAGGGTCCCGGGATCGAGCCCCGCGTCAGGCTCTCTGCTCAGCAGGGAGCCTGCTTCCCTTCCTCTCTCTGCCTGCCTCTCTGCCTACTTGTGATCTCTGTCTGTCAAATAAATAAATAAAATCTTAAAAAAAAAAAAAAAGTCTCTTATGGTTAGAAACCAGAAGTTTTTGACAGAGCCATTTGGCTCTCCTTAGCAGTTCCTTCTTCCAACGCTTTTATGAAATCATGAAATGTTTTTGCTCACTAACTTTCCACCCAGCATGAAACCATACTTAAAAACTATGAGGTTTATTTCAGGAGAAAGTTAAAAACAGAAGTTTGGAATAACTATCTGACATGGTACTAAAAAGGGTTAATGTTCAGCACTAGGCACAGAAGAATCAATTGAACTTTCAAACACTAGAGTGGAGATGTCTCAAGCTCCTTCTAGTTTGCTCCCATGATGCTGGCAAGAAATCTTATGCCTGTCCTATCTCCTCAGGCAGGGGATGAAGAATGCTTCTCTGGAAAACTGAATGACTAGAAAAGACTGCTTTACTGCCTCGTAACACAGCCAAAAAAGCCCACAGCCCTGTTCACATGCACAGGACTTCCAAACAATATTTAATGCTCTTCTCTTAAATAAAAATAGATGTCTACGGAATACTAAATATCTGTACAAAAAAAAAAAACCCTCTGAAATGAAAGAAAAGATAAAAAAAACTGAAAGCACAAAACTCATTAGATATAGAAACAACACAAGATCTGGAAGGAAACATCCAAAACAAATGTAAATAAAATACTTAGGAGCTAAGATTTCACAACTATGAGCCTAAAAAAAATCATAAATATGTATTATAATATTATTAATCATTAGTATATTAATAACTTTAATTAAGATATTTTATATTAAATAGGTTTTCATTTGACTTATATATAAATATAATAAATGATATTATATCTCGGAGGTTTATTTCATGGGATGGCAATACATTTTAAAGAAGGAAAAAATAGCCTGGTGAACAAATGACTTCGGTAAAGGCAGTGGGTAATAAAATTAACAGGTCTCTTTAATGAAAATTGTCTTAGTTATATTTAAAATGATTATACGAAAGATCAGCCCCCCAAAAGGTACAGTACACAGGGCTTGCCAAAGTGCTTGGCAATGGAACAGACCATTTTTTTGAACAGATTATCTAAAAGGGATAGTGTTCCTTGAAAAAGACCATGGAGGGACGCCTGGGTGGCTCAGGGGGTTAAAGCCTCTGCCTTCGGCTCAGGTCATGATCCCAGCATCCTGGGATCAAGTCCCAAACGGGCCCCGAATCCAGCTCTCTGCTCAGCGGGGAGCCTGCTCCCCCCCACTCCCTCTGCCTGCCTCTCTGCCTACTTGTGATCTCTGTCTGTCAAATAAATAAATTAAAAAAAAAAAAAAGGAGAAAAGAAAAAGACCATGGGGAATGCTGACCCATGCTTTATTTATTGAGTTATTTCACATTGTAAATTGCTTATTTAATTTTTGTATATAATCTGAACAGTTGGTGTATGTCATATAGTGTCCATTTTAATTCAATATATTAAATTTTCATTTGTTTTTTCCCTTGACTTATATCCTTAACTTTGCCATACTGCAAGTATCTTGTAGAATGATTTAAATTATAGTTTTTTCACTGGCTTCAGAGTAAAGTGTTTATGAAAAGTAATAATGGAAAAAGAAACATAAAGGTAATATGTAAGAGCAGAAATTTTTTGTGAATTGTTTCATGTTGAGCTTCTATGATTTCATAGCCTTGGGGGGGGCAGTTGTAATGTAAGCTGTCTCTGAAGGACCCATTTATCTCTAAGTTGAAGATTCTATGCACCTTCGTTATTTCTCAAAAATAGAATATCTAAATATAGAAGAAGACTTAAAACCCTTCAAGATTAAGTGATATAAAGAAGAATCTAAACAAAAATAATCCATACAGGCAAGGCATCACACGAACCAAATACATATATATATATATATATATATATATATATGTATATGTATATACACACATAACTAGTGGATTTCTGAAGTCAAAGGTGGTTAGATTTTAATTATCAGAGAGGTAAATCGCATTACGTTTTTTCTTGAGTTAAGCCTTTCATTAGGACTTGCAAGAACTAAAACCCTTCAGAGCATGAACCCTCCAGCTCAGTTTTCTCTGCTGCTTCCTTCCTGCTCTGTGACTTGCCTTTTCCTCCTCATGCAAACCTGTTTGTTATCAACCTTGAACACCCTGCCATAAGGACTATTACTTGATTTGCCCAGCTGGCCAATGGCAATTACGTATCTTCAGAAAACAGATGAATTCTAAATTAACAGTGACTGATTTTATGTTAAAAAAAAAGATTATCTTTTTGAAAAACATTTTCTATCACATTTTCTATCCTTGTCCCTATGTTCTCCATTTGGCAAAGAGAGAGTACATGCTTTCATCAGAATCCCCAAATGTTAATCACAAACTTACATTAAAAGTTTCCCATATATAAATATAAACTTGTATTTTTTGAAAGGAAAATATTAAAGTATGAATTTGAATAGAAATAGAAACTAAAAACTATCCTTGTCTACAGAGGGATTGAAATGCAAAACATGAAAATTCATTCTTCAGGCACAATATTATTTTGCCTTTGCATTAATTTTGATGTAATGACCTGAACTCACATAAAAAGTAAATTTAATAAAAAATAGGGGCACCTGGATGGCTCAGTGGGTTAAAGCCTCTGCTTTCGGCTCAGGTCATGATCCCAGGATCCTGGGATCGAGCCCTGCATCGGGCTCTCTGCTCAGTGGGGAGCCTGCTTCCATCTCTCTCTCTGCCTGCTGCTCTGCCTACTTGTGATCTCTGCCTGTCAAATAAATAAATAAATAAAATCTTAAAAAAAAGAAAAAGAAAGACAAAAGATCTTAATATATTTCTAGATCCAAATCAAAGCAAAAAAATTAGCAATATTTTTAAATAAAGCATGAAAATAATTTTGCAAATTATCATTTCTATGATTCAACAAACATTTGTGTTCAAACTACATAAATACAGAAGCATCCAAAAGAAACATACATATATTTAAAACCAACTCCACAATATTACAATATTATGTATGTCAACTTGTTCTATTTTACCATCGACTTAGGTGGCATTGTCTTCAAAAAAGCAAAAAAAAAAAATATATATATATATATATATATATATGGTGTTTAAATTGTTCCATAAAGACCAACTTATAGACATTTATTCTTACCAGAGAATTTCTTATGATCTAAGACAGACATCACGACAATGTTATAAGGAAAATAATCAGAACACTAAATCAATAGATGCTGTTTTCAAAATACATGCATATGATAGAGATGTATAGACCATGAGAATTGATGACAAAATTGGAGAAGAAATTAAAAAACATGAAACTCTGATGCCAAGTTCTAGAATGATGTATAAACCTTACTTCAAAGCAGAAGTGCAAAGTGTAATCTAGGAATTCTCCTCGATATCAGAAAGCTTCTATGTCTTTCACATTGGCTCTTTACGCACTATAAACAAATTTCTGGGTTTTACCTAATTCTGGCATTTTACAGGAGAACCCATATCATTATACTGGCAATACAATCTTCAAATCAATAAACTGGCATGGTTTTCCCAGATCCATCATAAAATATATTCTGGTGGAACAGGTAATTATTGGAGTAATGTAAACAAGAGAACAAATAAATATATTTTTATATATTTATATATTACATATATAAATATATTATATATATTTATATTATTTTTATATTTATATATTTATATATATTGAATATTTGAGGGGCACGTGGGTGGCTCAGTTGATTAAATGTCTGACTTCGACTCAGGTCATTGTAGGGGCCTATTTAGCCAGAGCGGCTCCACCTGGTTGAATAGCCATTTTGTTGTTTATGCAGTAAAACTTAAACTGACCCTGCCCCCCCCACCCCCCGCCCCGGGGACTTACCTAAAAGCAAGTCCGGGAAACCAGTAAAATATGGTTGACCAGTCCCTGATAACAGAGCCCAAATACAAGGGCAGGTCAGGTGAGGTGGAGATAACAGCCAGAATGCAGGGATGAGTCGGGTCGGTGGAGACATCCAATCAGTGGGGTGCGCATACTGTCTCCCTAGCTACCAAGGAGTGTGGGCCCTGCCTTTTGGGCACCTTTTGGGCGCCTTTTGAGTGCCAATTCTGACCAAGGTGATAGGCTAGTTCAAATAGCTACTATGGGGTAAACTGTAATTCAATTGGCCACCTGTGTGTGACCTAGCATGACTGTGCAGTTTTCTCTGTGTGTTGCAATCTCATTGGCCACCTGTGTGTGGCCAGGCTCAACCACATGGCCTTTGCTCTATAAAAATTAGTCTGTAAGGCAGGGAGAGGTCACCTCTCTGTAAGAGGCAGCCCCGAACAGTCGGTTTGATTCTCGACGCTTGGCGTGAAATAGAGCTTTGCGTGACTTTCGCATTGTATCAGTCTCTTTCCTTTGACCATGGACCCAACAGTCATGATCTCAGGGTCCTGGGATTAAGCTCCGGATCAGGCTTGCTGCTCAGCAGGGAGTCTGCCTGTCCTTCTGTCCCCCAGCCTGCTTGTGTTCACTTTCTTGAAGAAATAAATAAAACTTTAAAAAATAAATAAGTTATGAATATTTGATTTGGAAACTTACATTTAACATGATAAGACTTATTGTGGTTCCTCACACATCTTTAGCTATATACACTTAAACTTATTTCCACAGGCTTCTCATATTCTAATAAAACCACAATCTACTCTTTCTAGTTAATGATTTTATTGAATATACATATTTAAATATCATCGGAATTAAAACTAAACCTCAATTTCAGGAAGAATTCACTGTGTTTTAAAATGGATTATACTTGATCCCCTTAGTGTCTTATTGACTTAGTAAAAAAAGTGTTTTTAGCCCTTTTGAATTTTGAAAATATTTCCATCTTAATGTCTTTTGCTTCGTACCTAGAACTTAACTATATTCGAAGCAGAATTAAAGTGAACATGTAAAAATAGAATATGTATTTGGAAAGACTTATGATGACTATATTTATTATTTCTAGCTTGATTTATAGAAGCCTATCTTTCTAATTATAGTAAGGAAAAAGTTTCTTGCTTTACAAGTAGTAAGTATAAATGAAAGTCTATATTACATAGGATATAGATATTGAAATATCTGTAGATGTTTCCTCATTGTATAAGATTGATTAGGGTGTTTGAATCAGAGAGTGGGTCTTTTTGGCCTTTTATCTCCTGCAAAGATTAACTAAATTTCATATAGTAAAAGAAAGATAAATATTTTAGTGGTTAAATTTATTAGTGAAAATTAACATTATTAGACAATGCTACTAGCTGCTGTTGTTGTTTTACCTCTGGTGTTTCAAATTATGAGCCCACCTTCATGTAATATTCTTACAGCAATAAAATAATTCTTACCTGATAATTTCAAAACACATTGTACCTAAAAAGCTAGGAAGAATTAAATACAGCATCCAAAAATTAGCTTTCACATTTTTTGGGGAAAAAACAAAACAAAACAGTGAAATCAGACATTTTAAAATGTAACTCTCTTACTTGTCATCCCTTTTATATACCTTGTCTCCTTTTTGACTATTTTAAGTTTTATTCATTTTATTCATTTATGCTGTATTTTCAGAACTTTATGTTTAAAAGCTGTTACAGTAATAAAAAATGAAATAGAATATACCATCTATTGTATTCTATATTTTTATTCTATTTTTAAGATTTCTCTTTCAATACCTAAACATACCTGCTCATTTGAAACACAACCTTATGCTATGTGGACAAAGTACAAAGCAAACACAATATTTTTCAGGGCAATTTCATTTCATTTCAACCTGTAAATCCTTTAACCTTCTTAAATGTGTTTAACTTCAATAGAGATCCGTATCTATGTCACTTCAAAGTAAATTTTTGCTCTTGGTCTTTTTCAACAATTTTCATGGTATTTGCTAATTTTAAATGACCCATTCTGCTTTCTAGAGCCTTCGTTTTCTTGGATACAATAATTATTTAAAACACAAAGCTGTGACAATGTGTCATTGTAATATTAGTAACAAAAACATCACTTTCTTTTCAAATTTATACCTGCACTTTTATGGATGATATGATTTCTGAGACTTGCCTCACAGCATTTCAGTGATGACAGAAGTAAATACAGACAGAGATGAAATAAATTTGGCCATGAGTAAAACAATAGTCGCATCTAGGTAATGAATACATAAGGGCACCATACACTATTCTTCTATTTTTGCACATTAGAAATTCTTTGAAATAATGTTCTAAAAGTAGGATAGGATTTATACAATGCTATGCTTTACCACTCAATTCTTAAATTATGATTACCATAAAACCAGATTATGAAAATTTCTATTCTGAAAGCATAAAACCATAACAAAAGGGAATATTCTTATATCTGAATTTGGTTCCACTTATATATAGTTACATATGTATATGTAACTATATATGTATTTATATGTGCAGTATCCTTTGATTATTCCTATGCATGTAGAATTACATATGTACACACTTGTATATATAGATAAATTTACATATTCAATATGTGTGGATTTACACAAATGGTAGAGGCTTACAGATGTTCCCATATGTCTGCATTTCTCCACGGTAATAAAAGATTTAGCTAAGCTGTTGATGTTAAGAATTGCCATGTAAATAGATTCCAGCTAATGGGATGTGAGTAAATGTTTTAAATCCATGTTCCTGGACAAACTTTCTGGGCTTGTACTCTTCAATATATGAGAGCTTGTTCTTTACTTCATTTTTCACTTCCCAGAAGATGAAACGCACAGGTGTAGATGTAGCCTTTCTCAATCATGGGAAACACCATCCACATGGAGAGCAAGAAAATGGAAGGCTTGGGGTACCCTACACTAGCCAGAAACCATGCCAACCTTGGACCGTTGTAATATGGAAATAAACATCTTTCATGTTTAAATAACTGTATTCTTGAGTCTCGAATGTAATAGCTTTTCTGTAACCTAAATATCATGAGTATTTGATACTGAGAAGTGGGGTAGTGTTACAATAATGGTCAGTGGTCAAGTGTCAGAATAAAAATACATAGCTATATACATAGGAAAATATGCAACCAATTTTAGATAAGAAATGGAAGCCAGATTAAAATATGCATTCTCACTCAACATATCACTCTTCGCAAAATTTCTTTATATAGTTCTGCCACTGAAAACTTCCTACCGACCATCCTTCTTACCAGGAGACCAGTTAAAACTATGTTGTTAGAGGTCTTCTCCCGTCCATTTCTTCCTATCCACTCTCTCTCTTGAGCTACCAGGACAGCTAACATATCATGTAATATCATACCGTGTTTTACATATTGTAAATATGCAGCATTATTTCTTTCCTTGGTTCATGAAACAATCAATGCACATTTTTACTTGAGTAACTAGTGTTTGCAATATGCTAAGACTGGTGCTGGGAAGGGAAATTTTCAAGCTTATAGGTCTAACTAGCCTATTTCTAAGAGCCATAGTACATGGTTTGAGAACTAATTTGATTAAGTTATCTGTCTTATCTGCTTAATGCTTAACAGTGGCATTGTGCATTACTTGTTTGAGAAGTTACTTTTATTTTAATAGCTATTGTCCATGATTTAGCCCAGATGGGTAAATATTAGATGCAGACCACCATGCAACGGTCTGAAGAAAAGACTCGAGATAAATACTCCTGATCACAGCACATGCATTGAATTAGGTAAGACTAGCTCTTTCTTCCTAAAAGAACAGAGCTCTACTGTCATATATGAGAGCCATTGGCCACATTAATGACCACTGAAAATGTCACTAGTCTGGACAGAATGGTGCTCTAGGCTTCAATTATATGTCAGATTTCAGATTCTTAATATGAAAAAATAATGAAAAATATTTTGCTAATAATTATTTATTCATATTAAGATGACAATATTTAGGGTTACATAACATATGTTGTTCAAATGAATTTTACCTTTGTAAAAACTTTTTAAAAATGTAGCTACTGGAACATTTAAAGTTACCCACATAGCTTGCATTTGTAGCTCGCATTGTATTTCTAGTAGCCAGGGCTGCTCTATAGAATTTTTTTGTTTACTCTACTAATAATTTGATAAAATGAAGCTCTCCAATTATGTACTAATGGTGCTTATTTTAGAATTCTGGACTCTTATTTAACAGAGGAGGACTTTGTCTACTAGACGGTAACTCAGTGAACCTTGAAGGTATATAAAAATATGTAATTTTAAAATTAATTCCTGAATAATAAAGTGAATTCTGTTTTATTTCCCTTAATGTTTACTTCACACTGGATGAAGAAATATGTCTCGTGCATAATATAAAGTAATTCTTAAAATGCCACATGCACTTTAGGTCAAGCACCACAATGTTAATTAGGAAACATTTGAATACAGTGTTTATCCACTATGAACATGCAGTTCACACATAGTGGACATGAACTAGCTAATAACTGGGACAGTTGCAGGGTAGTTCAGCAGAAGGTACTCAGTTGAAGGAAAGATACCTTGTTAGAAATTCCCTGGCTTCTGTGCTATGGGGAGCTTATTTTTGAGATTTTACTTATAAAGAAAGGAGTTCTCTTCCTGACAAAATCACAAAATTGAAATAAATTTAAAAGAAGAAAAACTAGGTGTGGACCTAGTTTACTCACGGCTCAGAAACAGTCAGGAAACCACTCCTGGGTTCTAGCCTCGCCAGCAGTTATGGGAGGTTTGGCCTCAAACCAAGGACTCTTTTAGAAGCGCAGATACTGTGGGCACGGTAGCCAGTCCAGGATGCTCCGTGACAGCAGAAGGAGCAGTGGGAATTTTCTGAGTGCGAAGGAGACAAGCCACCCCTAGGCAGAATCACATGGAGTTGCAAAAGAGAACCAAAGAACATCTAGCCAACAATCCAGAAGACAGTTTTAGGACCTGGACAGGAACGTGTCACCTAGTCACATGCTGAAGTGTCCTTCTCTGTCCCTCATGAGGAGGAAGGAGACGTTTACACAGAGCTGTAATGTTCATTAATAATAGGATTCTGCCCACCTGTCTCTCTTTCTTTTTCTATTTGGTAACTTTTAGAAAAATGACATTCTGTTCTCATTATAGAGAGTAGATTTAGGTACTGTCAATGAATTTTTCTGTCTTTTCATTTCTTTTTCTTTTTCTTTTTTTTTTTTTTTTTTTTTGTCTTGAGTTCAAAAACTTCTACAGCTATTGAATATATGTTGGAATGCAGCCAAATATAACTATGTATGTATAAATAGAAGAATAGAAGTGATATTTGGAAATTTCACATATTACAATTGCTGCCAAAATTATTCTGCTCAGTGGATAGAAAATATATCAGTATACTTTACAAACTGCATTCTGAAGGAGGCTTTTCCCATCTGGGTAGACTACACATGACATCTACAATAAACATGCAATGCACATTTATTGAATAATCTGAAAATAAGACATTAAACCATTGGAACAAGGTTTCAGATCTTAAATTATAATATATTTCTATATTGTCTTCCCTTGTTTTTTGAAGAATTAATAGTAAGAAAGTTACGAAGATTCATGTGAAATCCAAATGTTACTCAAGGCGTCACATTCCATCTAGGAAATGTAGAGTTGGGAAAGCTTAATTCTGTCTCCCACAACAATGAAAAAAAAAATGGGCAACCTGTAAATTAATAACTTTTCTTGAAACAATTCAGGGTAAACAACCCAGCACCTGGGGAGAGATAAGTCCCTATGGGGGAAAGATCTCAGCATGTATATATGTGAGACAGATGCTGCTGGATGCTATCTCAGCCAGTAAGAAGACTCAGCTAAATTTATTTTAAAGATTTTATTTATCTATTTATTTGACACACAGAGAGAGATCACAAGTAGGCAGAGAGGCAGGCAGAGAGAGAGGGGGAAGCAGGCTCCCCGCTGAGCAGAGACCACCGATGCAGGGCTCGATCCCAGGATCCTGAGATCATGACCTGAGCCAAAGGCAGAGGTCTGACCCAGTGAGCCACCCAGGTGCCCCTCAGTTAAATATTTTTAACGAATTGCTAATGACCAAGTGTGGAGAATGTCCATCTCAAGGGGCTTCTGGCACAAGAAGGTTTGTCTGTTCTTAAATAAAGTCTTTTCCTTTCTGAAACCCACCAGCAAATTCCAAGGGAAACTGGAGAGGAATCCGAGGAGGCTTCCGTCTGGGTTCCGGCTGAGAGCTGGAATAGCAGCCGCGCTAAAACTCTACCCTCCTCCGTGTGTCCTGTCCCCTCACTGGATCAAAAGCCTTAGTATTTGGAAGAAAGATCAAGAACGCTGAGGACTTCTGGAAACTGAACAGAAGGGAACAGGAAGGAACATACAACAAACAGACTCCATCTCTGAGGAAGGAGCAGAACTTGTAAAACTATAGACACAAAACCAGGTGCCCAGCACCTGCCAATGAGTGAAGCTTCATCAGAACATCCGAGGATGTCCCACCTTCAAATTTGGAATGGCGGACGCAGACAGAGAGAGACAGCGGAAAGAATCAGTCTTAGAGAAATCCAAGTGCTACCCCTGGAGTATCCTCAGTCTTTTGTATTATCTTTTCTTGGTAAACTTTGAGTGTTTAAATCTTCCTTCAGTTCTACAAGATATCCCAACATTATTCTCCCAAGTTATCTTTTTTGTTTTTTTGTTTGTTTTGCTATGTCTGAAATTAGCCATTTCTTGCAATGAACATATCAATCTTTGATATTTCTTTGGTATAATATGCTTTTTACCCATATCTTTCTGTTAGAGTTCTTTTTTTTTTTAATTGCATCCTCCTGATGTCCTTACATTTTATTACACTTCTTATTTTTTTTCGCTTTACCTTCTTTTCTTTTCCTTTTTTTTTAGATTTTATTTATTTATTTGACAGACAGAGAGAGATCACAAGTAGGCAGAGAGGCAGGAGGAGAGAGAAGAGGAAGCAGTTTAGAGCCTGACACAGGGATCGATCCCAAGACCCTGGGATCACGACCTGAGCCGAAGGCAGAGGCTTTAACCCACTGAGCCACCCAGGCACCCCTACCTTCTTTTTTTATTTTACCTTTCCTTCTTGGGAAATTTGATACATTCACAAGGCTTAAACGGCTTTGTAAGTATTACTTGTTCTCTAACTATGTTTTAAGTTCCTGAAATTAGGACCATTATTTCCATCTTCTTACTAAACCTGTTTTTCTTGAATATCCAGAAAAATCTCAAACAGAATATATAAAAGGGTTTCCATTACATTCCATTCTTAACTCCTTCCCAAATGAATTCCCATTTGCCTGTTTTCCCAAGCCAGAAATCTTTAACTTTGTCTTTGATTTTCTTACTTCAATGACTTCTCTAACTCCCCAACATCAAATAAATCACCAGTTCTGTCAACTTTCAGAAACATTTTTTGTATTTATAGTCTTCTTCTATGACTGCCATCCTTGCACTTATCCTGGATAAAACTGTCTTTGCTGATGGGACGCGTGGGTGGCTCAGTTGGTTGGGCAGCTGCCTTCAGCTCAGGTCATGATCCTGGGGTCCTGGGATTGAGTCCCACATCGGGCTCCTTGCTCGGCAGGGAGCCTGCTTCTCCCTCTGCCTCTGCCTGCCCCTCTGTCTGTCTGTGCTCACTCTCTCTGACAAATTAAAAAAACAACAAAAAAACAACAACAACAAAAAAACTGTCTTTGCTGGATTATTGCAGAGGCTTCTAATCTGCCAACCCCTTCTCTACTTTCTCTTTTAATGTCTTTCAACATAACACAGCTTGTCTTTTTCTTCTGAAATAGCATCTGTATGAGTTTCCTATTGCTGCTGTAACAAATGACCACAAACTCAGTGGCTTCAAACAATGCAAATGTACTCCTAATGGTTCTAGATATCTGATTTTTTGGACTTCTGAATCCATAATCAGTGCCACTGGACTGAAATTCAAGTCCTTCAGGACTGTTTCATTCTATGTTCTCTAGGAAAAAATCTGTTACATTGCCTTTTCCAACTTCTAGAGGTGCCTGCATTCCTTGGCTCATGGCCCTATCTTCCACCATCAAAGCAGCAAACCTTCAAATCTCTGCCTCTCTCCCTTTCCGTTGTTGCCTTTTTTTCTCTGATTTGTTCTCCTCCTTCCCTCTTATAAGGACCCTAGTAATTGCAATGAGCCCACATGAATAATCTAGGATAATCTCTTCATCGCAAGACACTTGATTGAATCATATTTTCAAGGTCCCTTGGCCGTATGAAATAACATGTTCAAAGATTCTGAGGATTGGGATGGGGACATCTGTAGGAAGCCATTAATCAGCTTGCCACTGCATCTACTAAATGACATATAAACTTGTACATGCTTACCTCTTCCAATGACTTTCACCAACACCCAAAAATTGCTACCAAATTTTTCAAGTGCAAAAAAGTCAATAAGCCGGCATATTGTTTATTTTTTAAGTCACTGCAACCTTCCCAATGTTAGTGTTATATATTGGCTTCATTAGTATATCTATATGCATTTTTCATAATATTTCCTATACCTACATGGTTATTTTTTTCCTCTCAAAGTCTACCCATCCTTCAAAAATAGATACAGGGTGTCTGGATGGCTCAGTTGTTTAAGTGTCTGATTCGTGCTTTCAGCTCAGGTCATGATCCCAGGGTCATGAGATCAAGCCCCTCATTGGGTCCTGTGCTAGACTCCATGTTTATAGTGGAGTCTGCTTGTTCCTCTCCTTCTGCTCCTTGCACCCCAACCCCCAGTCATGCTCTCTCTCTCTTTCTCTAAAATAAACAAACAAATAAATAAAATCAATCTTAAAAAAAATAGATATGGACATTCAAAAATATTTCTTGCCAGCCAGAGCTCTAAGTTCTGGGGAGATAGGAAAAAAAACATAAAGAATATATACAATAAACAATATAGGGGCGCCTATATTGGTGGCTCAGTGGGTTAAGCCCCTGCCTTCAGCTCAGCTCATGATCTCAGGATCCTGGAATCAAGCCCCACATCAGGCTCTCCACTCAGCAGGGAGCCTGCTCCCCTCTCCCCCTCTGCCTACCTCTCTGCCTACTTGTGATCCCTCTCTCTCTGTCAAATAAATAAATAAATAAAATCTTTAAAAAAACAGTAAACAATATGAAGAAACACATCATTTTACTCAAAATTAGTCATAAGTGTTATAAAAATAAAGTAGGATAAAGGAGACACTGAAAGCAGCAAAAGAAGCATTTTAAATCAGGTGATCAGAAAATAAAAATCAGGTGATCAGAAAATAAAAATCAGGTGATCAGGTGACAGTTAAGCAATATCTTAAATGTTGAGAGAAAGTCAACCACGCAAACATTTGGAAGAAAATTAGCCCAGGAAAAAAAGAAAGAAAATACTAAGGTCATGATAATATGGTTCAAGTATCTCAGAAAAGTCCAAAATGGCTGGGGTATAATGGGGTATTATAGATAATAACATGAGATGAGATTGGAAAACCAGGTAGGTGGGCTCCCTTGTCATAAAAAATCTCATAGACCATAAACAGTTGCTTGGGGTTTTGTTTGGGCTTAATCAGAAGCCACTGATACTTAAGAAGAAGAGTGACATAACCTCACATAGTTTTGGAAAAGACAATACAGCTGTTTGGGGAAGACGAGAATAAAGAGGATTACAATGTAGAAAAAGCTATTGTGGTAAATCAGGTAAGGCGTGACTAGAAACCAAGAGAATCATCCACTGTACAGACTGAACATGTAACATGTAACAACATTATTCCAGCACTGGGGATAAGTGCAAAGGAGACCAGAGTCATTAGTATCTTCTTTCTAAATCGTGACATGAATCCCTGGAGCAGAATTTGCTTTTTCACTCAAGTTTCCATTACTCTTGATATAAATGTGTTATCACATGTAATTGATCAAACTGGCACTTGCTTGTTTGCTTTCCACATCAAACTTTGGTCTTTACATGGGTAGGATTGTTTATTTTAACTTCAGTGTATTTTCTACACTGCCTGTTCCCAAACCAAGCAAAAGTAGTGCATATCGGAATATTTTATATATATATATATATATTTATTTTAAATAAGAAATGCAGACAAACACTCTCAAATTGATGATAATCATCACTGACGGGACAGTCAAATGATGCTTGGCAAATAAAATTATGACAAATTTTTACTCTTATCAGAGCAAAGTAATTCATTCAATTGGATTGGTAAAGGTTGGTATTTTGTATCTATTATCCTTACATGTATGGGAAGATAAAAAATTACAAAGTCTTTGTGGGGGGGGAGGGACATTTACAAGCTTTTATGAAGCTAGATTGGCTTAGGCTTCAGAAAAGTCAAGCATATGTTGGTAAGCACCAAACGGTTTCAAACAATTTGTACCTTTGCCCAGAGTAAGGGTGAATGCAGTATTTGAACTCAGTTGATTCAGTTCTTTGAATGTAGTGTATGAAATACTTTTGTATTCATTTTATTATTTCCTACTCAATATTTTAGCTTCTGATGAGGTAGAAATTAATATTTTTCTTTTACATGCATACTAATTAAATGAGAAGACTGATTCAAATAAATAGTGAATTTGTATTAAAAAAAACCCATATTTGTCAGATTCTCACATTAAATGAATAAAGAATGAATCAGTAACTGAAAATATTGGTGGTTGGTCTAAAATTACATGTCTTGTCCAAGTGGGAGAATTGACAATATTTTCAATTACTTTTCACAGCAAGAGTCCTTGAGCAAATCTATACCATTGGGTTCATAAGTTAAGTTAGATGGTCTTGCTACAATATGATACAATGATTCAAAAAATATTGGTATCTATCCTTCAAGAATAGTTATATAAAGATATATGCTTATTTCTTGAGACTATTTAGTTGTATCCTTTTATAATGTTCACAAATGATATATTAGCTTATTCATAAATTATTAATATCATTACGTTTCCATACAGAATTACAGCAATAATATCATCAACTAGGTAAAATATTTTCATAGATATCCCATAGCAATGAATACAAGGGTTCTTACATCTTAATATACAAATAAAGCCAGTCATTTTTTTTTCCTGGTCAAATGTAAGCTTTGTACTTGAGTAATACTGAGTAATTTCTTTGAAAATGAGATAATTGTACTAATTTACACTGATATTTAAGTACTCTGTTTTTATCCCTTTCTGTAAGATTGAGATATAAATGACACATTACATTAGTTTCAGACATACAACATAATGATTCAGTATTTGGATATATTGCAAAATCATCACCACAATATATCTGGTTAACATCCATCTGCCTAAAGGACTTTCTCTTATATTTCCTATCATGTGAGTCTGCTGGTGATGATCTTCTGGGTTTTTTGTTTGTTTAAACATCTTTATTTTGCTTTCATTGTTGAAACATACTTTGATTGCACACAGTCGTATCAAGAGTCACCAGCAGTATTAAAAATACCTTAGCTACTGCGTGGTGAAATTTACAGTAGCTCTCTAGTTTTGCATGGGGCATGATCTTTCCAGCTTGGCATGGGGCCAGACTTATAAATTTAATGCATCCTTTAATCTTTGAGTTTGACATCGACTTGTGTCATTCCCTTGGGATACGATATGTGTTTTTTATTTATTATCTTGCAAGTGGGGAAGGAGCAGTTTCAGAGGCTTCCTCGTGAATTTCCTACTGTAGTAGCTCTTATATTATTGAGAGTGTTGTAAACAACCAAGAATGTCCATTTAAATTATATATGTGGAATCTGAAGAAATGACTCATGAGTCCATGTTCACAATGGACAAATTCTGGAATAGTTCTCCTTAAAAACTCCCATCATTATTTGATCCTTATGCTTGCCCTATATCCAATAGCACTTAAAAGAACTTTGCAGCCCACTTCTCCAGTGTATGGGTACCCCAGGAAATGATCATATATTTTCTTGGAAGACTGTGATGATAATACCTGTTTCCTCTTTTTTTTTTTTTTTTCCCCTGGTGTTACAAGCACCTACCAAAGGGGACTGCACCCTCCATGACATAAGACTGACTTAGATCTGGAAATGGGCAAAATGTTGGCTTTAACGCCTCTACTCTTAATCTCTTTAAATGGTGTATTAAGTATTTTGGCTTCCCATCACTGTAACTCACAGAGACACCAAGTACTACAAGTCATCTCCATAGACACCTGCTGGCCATATCCCTGACTGACATTCCAAACTTGTTTCCAGCTTAACACTATTATACTGGCCTTGCTTCTGATGGTTGGGTGCTGCCAGCTGGCCTCTGCTTTTCTGAGCTCTTACTGTCCCTATTACTACTGGGGGAGACAGTAGGCCCAAAACGGAATCACTGGTACTAAACTACACATCAACTACAATCCAACCCTCCAGGGATGTAATCTTTAATCAGTCAAATTAAATCATTTGGTCAGCACTATTGAGATAATCTGCCCAATAGACCCCCTTCCTTTTGTGATTTTTGCCTGAAATGATGCATTTTTTCCTAATAATTTTCTTTTTTTCTTGCTCACTCTCCATTTTTAAAAACTTACCCTTTTCTACAGTTTGATAGGGCTTCTTTCTGTTCTTAGAGGGGATGATGCCCAATCTGTGAATTATTAAATAAAGCCAATTTCATCTTAAATTTGCTCGGTTGAATTTTTGTTTTTTAATGCTAATGAAACAGCTACTACAGAGATGTTCTGTGATTTTAGAATCTCTCTTCCCTATTGCATTTACCATTCCTTGGCGACTGGAGGCTGCTCAGAGAATATGGTTTATGATGTAGGTTTATGATGTAGGTAGGTTTATGATGGATTGATTCTAATGCACCCATTTCTCTGAGACTTCAGATCTCTCCTGCTAGTTTGTCCTGGTAGTGCTGGCATCTGTACTCTATTATGAACCATCACTTTGGTCACTTTTTCTAAGCTTCCAAAAGTCAAGCATAATAGAATTGTCAACAGAGGCCTTGCCAGTGTTTGGGTCCTGTGTAATGTTTACAAGCTCTTCTATCCAACTTTATATTCTCCCCTTTCTTATTCTCACACCCGCCGGATTCATTCTTGGGCATACCCACCAGCGCATGTTAGTCAGTGTCAGCACCTTTAATACTTAATCTTTCTTCTCCATTTATTGTCTTCGCATATTCCCAGCGCATTTACGCTACAATCTGATCCAAATTACTCTATCGTGGTCAGGAGGAGAGAGGACAAACCCTGTGGTGGAAAAGCATTTCTTGTAAAAGAGCTGTCTAATTTGAATGCTCTGCCTTTTCTTCCAGCAAGAGGGTCTCTCTGTTCCTACAAGGGAGGATGGAGCATATTTGGAGATAAAATGGCACAGGAGAACCTGAGGAGTCAATATTCTTGAATGCATCTACCAAGATATTCTCATATCAGGTTGAAGGGCCCCACTCTTTCCCTGTCAAAGAGACTTTAATGTGTGAACCTTCCCTGATTATTTGCACCACTCTCAGACTTAAATGTTGTGCCTGTTACTCGGCTGTGTCTGTTTTTGAACTTCAAAAGATGAGGATCTGTTTAAACTGTGAAGTCTCTCTCTCACACCTGGCTTTAAATTGCTAATCTGGTTACCTAGGGTAGTTATTTCTACTCTTAAATGAATCGGTCATGCTGAGACACAGCCACCCAGTTCTATAGTTGCTATTTCTTCCGTACTTCTCTAATTCCTGAGACTGGCGATTGTATCTGATCCTAGTTCAGACACACTGGAATCATGTTGCTATGGTTGTCAGAGATGTGCGTTACTCTACCTACCTCCTGGGTTGGGGTGCTCCTTGCAACTAGCTGGCAAGTGATGCAAGTCCAAGACCATATCCTTTGAGTCTGTTTTCTAGGAGCACTTATAGCACAAAATGCCTTAGATCAGCCTCCCTAGAAACAGAGTGTAAGATGGGAATTTCTGTTCAAGTGATTTATTGTGGGAGTATCTCCATGAGAAATGGACTTGGGAAATTGCTCCACAGAGTTAGTCCTGCCTTGAGGCGAGGAGCCATATCGTATGCAAAGGCTATCCCAGGCCAAGTGGGGGTGGTTCCTGAGTGTCTGGCCCCCTTTGGCTGGAGTAAATCCTCTGGAGAAAAAGGCGGCTGTGAATATTTAACAGTTAACACTAACAGGCTAAGGGATAGATGCTTTTGCTGGTAAGAGGGAACTTGGTAGACCCTCCCAGCATCCCCTTCAGGAAGTATAACACCACAAACATTCTGTGGTTCTTGAGGCTAATGCTTTTAAGGCATCAATTTCATTCAATAAATGTTTACTGTGCACTTACAATATGATAAATTCTGTAATTGGTCCTACCTTAGCATAGTTCTCTATTCTTAAGGAATTAGACAGTAGAACAAAAGATTAAACTAGGTACTCTAGTTATAAAATATAGGGCAAAATGTGGAAATTGCCTTAGGTCTAAAGTAAAGGGAGATTAGATCAAAGAATCATTTATTTTAGAGAAATACTTCGGTGGGTTCATAATATAATAGCAAGGTATTTCTTGATATTGTGACATATAAGAAAACCTACTGTCCCTTGTTGTGAAATTAATGGTTTTATGATGTTTTATTCAATTGAGTTCTACAACTATTTCTTAAACATCAGGGCATGTAGATAGAGAAATATACAGAATAAAACTCAGTCTCCGACTTCATGAAGTTAGTGTCAACATTTTATTTTGAAGGTTATTTTTCTTCTTGATTTAACTGGAGTGGTTAATTAGCATTTTTTTTTAATTAAAGGTTTTGTTGTTAAAGGTTGTTGTTATTGCTTTTAACAAAGAACCTCTTAGTTTCTAGAAAGGAGGTGAAGTTTACTTACAGTTTATGCTAGTGAGAATAGCTAAGGGGCTCCAAAGATAGGAATCCCTTGCATATATTTCTTCGTACACATTTTAACAACTACTTTTTAAACAATATTGAAATATATTACTGATAGTCCATTATTCCCAAGTGTCAGTGAAGTATGGGCTGGCGTTGTGCTATCGGGACAATGCAAGCATCAGGGAGGTATTTGGTTAAGAAAATACCTCAGTGCAGAATCTAACTGCCTCTAGAAGGGCAAATCAAGTCAGAGGACAAAGAAGCTTAGAAAAATGTATAATATACTGATTTTTCTTTTCTTCTATATGATTGTTGTAACTTTTGAGGCTTCTTTGCCCTTTAGAACTCTGTGAAGAGCACACATGGATATTATGGTATTTCTTTCAGAAAGCAGAATATTACATTAAAAGTAAAATTGTCTTTTTCAAGTTTGTATAGATATTTGATATTAGTTGATACGACAGTTGAGATAATACAGTTTCCACCTCAATGCTTTTGATAAGAACTATTGCTTCCTGAAATTAAAATATCCTTGATTTCACAGGATAGTCTTACAACTGGTATTTTTAATTATTGTCCAAGCAACACATTATTTTCTCTTCCATGTATCTTGTCAGTCTGTGTTGATAGATGTCAACTCACAAGTATATCCCAATTTGGGTTGAAGTCAGTCTCCATTTCATGTTTGCATTTGAATTTAGGTCTGTCATGGGTGATAAAGAGTGATGAATGTGATATTGCCATGTTGAAAGATCATTAAATGTCACTCTGTGTCCTGGCAGCCAAATGGCTGGCAGAAAGTCAATGATGCAAACTCAGCTTGGAGTGTGGAGACTAGAGATGGATCTAGGGCAGCAGAGAGTCATGCAAGCTGTGAACAATCAATCAATCACTCCGTTCAAAGGAAGAGTGAAATGAGATTTGATGGAAATACTATGTGAGTGGTTACAGTGGTGGACATCTAGCTTGGAAGTGTTTTGATTTACACTTAAAACCACCTACTCGCCAGCAGCTGGAATAATAGGCTGGAAAAAAACTATGTTATTTGATCAATTTCATTGAGTATCTTTTGACTTCAGATGTTCTTTATGCACCTTGAGTCTTAAACAGGCTTAAACAACTTTCCTAGCTCTAGAGAAATGGCCTGTAGATGGGCTAAAGTGAGTCAACCCATTAGAGGTGCAATTTATACAGCCTGATAAAGAAAGCATTAAATCTGAATGGCGAGGCTGTTTCACTCCTTCAGTGGCTTTCTACAATTTGTGGATAATTTATTCAGCTTTCCACTTCCTTGCTGCTCTTCCATTTCTATGAATTGATTCCCTGAAGTTTCTAAATATAAATTGTACTTAAAACCATGTGGAAATGCTTACTCATTATTAATATTTATTTTCAAAAAGCTTTTAAGGGCATAACACAAAATATGGAGCACTTTTTATATGTTTATCCAGTAATTTACACCTTTTGTGTTTTCAATATAGGCTAGAAAGTGAAAAACATTGCTATTGACTACCACCAGGTGTCTTTTAGATTGATAAATCTGTTTAATCTGGTTCACTTCCATTTGATGAAAATGGGGAGGATAAAATACACAAAGTGAGAGGTGAATCACAGGTATTATGACAGAAGAAGGTTGCATTAGTGAGCTCTTTCTGTATTCAGATATTTGACTCAGGGTATTTTAAAATGAATTACGAAATTGTCAGTATAAGTATACTGAGAATAGTATCTGTTGCGAGTCATAACTGTATTTTAAAATCTTTACTAGATTGTACCTGTTGCAGATATTCTAAATCAAATTCTGATAGTTATTATCTGAGGAGAATTAGAAATTCATTCTTCTTCCTAAAATTTTGTCAATGAGATTTAGAAAATTTGGCAGTATTCATATAGCAATTTCCAGTTTAACATAACCAAGCAGATCTTTCTTTTTCTTTTTTCTTTTTTATTTTGGCACAATTATCATTAAAGATTAAAATAACTGGATAGATATCTTAGCTTAATGTCATTAGCAATTAAGATTATCTGAAAAGATTCCTAAATGCTAATTTGTAGGGAGCAGCAAGTATTGTTTTGACTAATACAAAGATTCCCACCTAGATTTTCCTGCAGGAAAAATGCAGGGTGTCTAGGTGTTTTTTGTATTTTTGTTTTTGTTCCTTCCTTTTTTTGTTTTTGTTGTTTGTTTGTTTGTTTGTTTTGTTTGTTTGTTTTGTTTTTTGTTTTTGTCTAGGTGTTTTTTATTTGTGAACCAATAAATGGCATCCCGATTATGTTTAAATTAATATGTTAGCTTAATATGTTTATTTTATTTTATTTTACTTTTTTAATACTTTATTTATTTATCTGAGAGAGAGACAGTGAGAGAGAGCATGAGCGAGGAGAAGGTCAGAGAGAGAAGCAGACTCCCGGTGGAGCTGGGAGCCTGATGCGGGACTCGATCCCGGGACTCCAGGATCATGACCTGAGCTGAAGGCAGTCGCTTAACCAACTGAGCCACCCGGGCGCCCGTTAATATGTCTATTTTAGAAAGCAATGCTCTGTGTTGCCTTCATATTGTCTTTAGACATCTATCTGCATGTGAATCCATCTGTTGTTTTCCACATAATGTTTCTATCTCCTCCTGTTAAATACCAGGCTCCCTTCTTATGCTTGAATTCCTACCCCCTTTTACCACTACAAATACCTTACATCTTCCCTTTTTGCTCCTTCTTGATCATTCTCTTGCTTTCTTGTTTCCCAGCTAAGATACAGGAAATCGCCACTTAATCTCTAACTCTGCTAGAGACTCTACTTTTTTTTTTTTTTTTCCCTCATTCTCTTTAGGTGAAATTTCTCAGGAGTTTCCTTCAGAGTCCTTCATTTGTTCATCTCTCTTTCATTCCTGTTATATTTTTAATATATTTGACACGGAGAATACATTTGGATGTGTCTAAAAGTATATAATCAGTTAAAAGAAAACAAAAATTAGTATTTCTGATAGTTAGCTGAAGAGTTAGTTACCAGTACCTTAGAAGAACCTGTATGAGTCTCCTCTTGTATTTCTTCTCTTGCTTCTAGAGGTAACCACTATCCTACATTTTATTTCAATCTGTATACAATTAAATAATATATTCTTTTGTTTTTTAGCTTCTAAAATTAATCTGAACTGAGTCATATGACATATAATATTTTATGTTTGTGTGTATCACTCAGCATTGTTACATTATGTTACCAGATTCATCCATGATGATGTGTTTAGCTGTAGGTTATTTACTTGCTCTGTTGCATGAATACATCTCTGTACGGGCATAGCATGGTTTATGAACCAATTTGTCTGTTGATAGAAGAGTCAATTTAAAAAACTCCCAATTGTTTGATTTCCCATACACCCCAGTTAAGATCTATATTTCTTCCCCCTTAACTCTGGGCAAGTTTGTGTCTCCTTTGGCAAATACAGAATAAGAGAAAAGAAGCTTTACTTCTGATCCTAGGTAATATGTCACCATGGGACTTCTATCTTGTTTACTGGAGCAATTATTCTTAATGTTCTAGATGCTATTTAAGAATTCCAGCTTCCGGGGCACCTGGGTGGATCAGTGGGTTAAGCCGCTGCCTTTGGCTCAGGTCATGATCCCAGGGTCCTGAGATTGAGCCCTGCATCGGGCTCTCTGCTCAGCGGGGAGCCTGCTTTCCCCTTTCTCTCTGCCTGCCTCTCTGCCTACTTGTGATCTCTCTCTCTCTGTCAAATAAATAAATAGATAGATAGATAGATAGATAGAAGAAGAAGAAGAAGGAGTCCAACTTCCCTGGGGCCCCTGGGTGGCTCAGTTGTTTAAGTGTCTGACTCTTGATTTGGGCTCAGGTGATGGTCTTAGGGTTGTGAAATGAAGCCCTCCCCCCCTTGCTTACACACTCTTTCTCTCTCTCTCTCTCTCTCTCTCAGAAAGATAAATAAGTTAAGTAAGTAAGTAAATAAATAAATAAATAAGTATAAATAAACAAGTCCAACTTCCCTGACCACCATGGTGGAAACTAACAGACACCATCGTCAACAGTCTCAACCTATACCAGCCTTCCAGTATAATCCCCATCAAAAAACCAAACATGTGAGTAACGTCAGCTACGACCCTCTAGACCAGCCCATCTACCAGCTGAATAGCATCAAGTAATCTCTGTTAATACTGCATGGAACAAAAATAGTGTCTAGTCAAGTCCAGCTAAAAAATCTGATGCCCAAATCATGAGATAAACAAAATAATTTTTATTTTAAGCCACTAAGTTTTGGGACAGTTGGTTTCATGATAAAAGATTATTGGAAAAGAAAACTGCACCTGCAAGTGGGATGATGCCAGAACAGAAACCTATAATATATGAATATATGGCATTTATTATGGGATTGTGTGGCAGTCAGGACCTAAACAGACTTTAAGAGAGGTTGTGAAGTGAGAAAAAAAAATGTTTTGGAAGGTAGAGAAAAGCAAATATACATGTCATTCTAAAAATTGTGATTAACTTCTAGGGAAAAAAACAACACTACAGGTTGCAATGAGTGTGTTGAAGGTGACGACTCAACTGAGTGTGGGGATTCAGGTAAATTCTTTGTGAATAAATAGTATTTAATCCAACGCCTAGAAAATCATCTGACATTATACAGGTAAAGTGCAGGGAATGGGAGTGGAAATATAGATTGTGTCCCAGGCAGAAGGAAAGCTTGGAAGGAAATATATCGTGTTTATTATGCAAAATATTTCCTGTGAGTGTTCAGATTTCTTCAAGTCCTTGTATCTCATAAAGCTTCTTAAAGATGACGTATTTGTTATTTATTATAACCTATTTTCTTAATAAATACATTTCTTCCATGGTACTGTGTTGTCATTGCTCTAGATTTTGGACAATCTCATGGGTATGCAGTGATATCTACTTGATTTAATGTCCATTTCCATGATGACAGATGCTGTAGAGCATCCTTTCATATGCTTCTTTGTCATCTCTATGTCTTCTTTGGTGAGGTGTCTGTTCAGATCTTTGACCCATTCTTAAATTGGATTGTGTTAGGTTGTTGGCCCTGGGAATGCAGGAGGAACAATAAAATGGCCACCAGGCCACCATCTTCCCCTACCCAGGACTTTCCCACTAGAAGGACATCTGTCAAGGGCACATCACCTTGAGCAAACCGAAACCTATGCGAGAAAGAGAAACCAGCCACTTTGGGACTTTCCAATCCCAACCTTACCAAATATGGTTATGAGCCCCCGCCCTGCCTTGGTCCAATAAAAGCTCACGCAACCCCTTCCCCTGTGTGACTTCCCCCAAGGGCACCTTTGATAAACCTCAAGCCTTGTGCCTATCTCACCTAGTGTCGTGTGTATCTTGCCTGTAAAACCTTACAGGTTGTTTGTTTTATAATTATTGAGTTTAAAAGAGTTCCTTGTATATTTTGAATAACTGTCCTTTATCAGATTGGTTCTTTGCAAATACTTTCTCTTGGTCTGTGTGTTGTCTTCTCATCCTCTTGACATTGTCTTTAAAGAACAGAAGTTTTTAGTTTTAACGAAGGCCAACTTACTAATTATTTGTTATATTATTCTGTATTAGATCTAAAAAGTCACTACCATATACAGTTAAAATTTTTGTTATATAGTCATCTAGATGTTTTATAGTTTTGCATTTTGCATTTAGGTCTGTAGTCCATTTTGAGTTAATTTTTGTGAAGAGTGTAAGGTCTTTGACTAGATTCTTTTTTTTTGTCAAGTTGCTCCAGCCCCATTTACTGGAAAAATACCTGCTCCATTGTATTGCTTTTTCCCTTTGTCTAAGACTAGTTGACTGTGTGTAGATCTATTTCTGGACTTTTTACTCTATCCCATTTACTTACTTGTCTATTCTTTACCAATACCACAGTGTTTTAATACCTGTAGTTTCATAGTAAGTATTGAAGTCAGGTAGTGTCAATCCTTCAACTTTTTCTTCTTCAGTATTGTGTTGGCTATTCTAAATAAATGCTTTTAGTTGGTATTATTATTATTTTATCATATTTTTTTCCTGTTTAACTCAGTCTCAAGATTAAAAAAATAAAAAATGCCCAAAAAGTCTTTTAGGATTTGTGGAGCTCAAAGATTATGAATGTGAATTACATGTTGTTCACCGTTACCTGGACAGTGTAGCAAGGAGTTCATATACAGTTAATATAGCAAGGAGTTCATATACAGTTTCTGCCTTAGATTTTAAGTTATCTCTCCCTTTCTACTCACTCCGTGAGACTTCTGAACCAAAACCTACATTTCCTGAATTATCAGGACTAATAGGACAAAAATACTTTTATGCTCAATTATTTCACCCACATCTCTTCCTTTAGGACTTTCCCAAGAAATTGTCCTGGCAGTTTCCCATTAGTCTGACAGCTTTTCTATGTATTTAGGTCATTAAGACTATTTACCCGCAGTTTTATTGTTTTCCTTGCAAAAGTTAGTTCTAATGAAGAACTCGATCCACATTATTAGAAACAGAAGTCCTCATCTCTGAATTTCTAGTACTTTATAGTGTACTTGACACAAATTAAACATTTTACAATGAAAAATTGAATTGTTGAGGAGTACTCTTATCTATCATTTTTGGGCCTTAGTTACAAACTACACATTTCATAATTTAATATGTTTTAAATAAATTACTCCTGAAATTCTAAAATTAGATAGGTTATAAAAAACAAGCATCTTTGCCTCAGGTGAAATTTTAAGCTAAAAGGATTCTGTTAACTTTTAAAACAATGTTCTCATGGTTAAAGTTGCTCGGTATGAAGCTTTCTAAAACCAAGTTCATGATTCTTATTAATGTATATCAGCTGGAACTTAGATATGGTGGTAAAGTAACATTTTATAGAGCTTATTATTTATAAATAAAAAATAATTGGTATTCCAATGCAACGTATCATATTCTTTTGGCATCAGTAATTATCTTGAACCATAATGAAAACGCTTCATCAAAACATATTGGAGCTCAATGTCAGTTTCTTCAAATACTTCTCATATAGCTAAACAAAGTGTTTAATTTTGGGGACTGTGGTCAGTTAAGTCATTTGTAAAAATAAATAAAAACAGATAACTCATGAAGTTATGAGATTTTTAAAGCTGTTTAAAATTTTACATCAAGAATACTCCATAAATATTGCAATTCTACTAAAATATCAGAGAGCTTTTTTAGAAATCTTACAGAAAGTAGTGGATAAAATATATTGAGTGGTCAACTTCAGCAGATGCAGACAGCATGGATACTCATTGAGAATTTTATGAATCTCTATTAAGTACCATGTATATTTTATGACCTATCCTGGGATAATCCCCATTGAGTCATACTTTTGTATCGGATTCTTCTTCTGGAGTGTAGGCAGTACCCGTAACTTGATTCAAACCAATATTATGTGGTACTCTCTTGGTTAGATAATGTTCTGTGGTATGAAGGGTTTTTACAGATATAATTAAAATCCCTAGTTATTGACTTTAAGGTAACCAAAAGGGATATTAGCTTGGGTAGACTTGACCTAATCAGTTAAAAGGAGTTCTTGGGATGAAAAGTGAGAAGCAGCAGAGGCACACTCCTGTTGGTTTTGAAGAAGTCAACTGCTGTGGTGTTAGGATGAATGTCACCTGGCAGTGACCATCAGGCTATCTCTAGGGACTGAGGCCTCAGAGCTACTACTTCACAGAAATGAACTCTGCCAAAAACCAGTGGGTTTTTAGAAGTGAATCCCAAAGGGCACCCGGGTGGCTCAGTTGGTTAAGTGTCTGCCTTCAGCTCAGGTCATGATCCTGGTGTCCCTGAACTGAGTCCTGCACCTGGCTCCCTCCTCAGCGGGGAGTCTGCTTCTCCCTCTCCATCTCCTTCTCCCTGCTGCTCCCCCTGCTTGTGCTCTTTCTTTCTCTGTCAAATAAATAAATAAAATCTTAAAAAGAAGAAGAAGGAGGAGGAGGAGGAGGAGGAGGAGGAGAAGAAGAAGAATATTACAAGACTCAGACAATATCACAGTCCTGGCCAACATCATGGCGGAAGCCCTGTGAGTTCCTGAACAGAAGGCCCAGTTAAGCCACGATCACACTGCTAATGCACAGAAACTGAAGTGATAAATGTGAATTGTTGAAAGCTGCTACATTTGTGGTATTTTACTACACATCAGGAGAAAATAAATATACAGGTACTCATTCACATGTTCTTCTAGCAACAATGGTATAATAATCTTCTCTCTTGAAATTCTTTGTAAAAGGAAATTTTGATAAATCTTTATAAATAAATAACTAGATATAAAGTAACTTAGGTTAAAAATTACTGAATCAAATTATTATAACATTTTGTGAATATCATTCTTTACTGTAGCTAGAAACTATTTGTTAATGGGATCATGGTAGCGAAGTATGACAAACTGATTTCTGAACTGATCTCAATTATTTTTAACTTTTATCAAAAGAATTAGTTAATTTTCCTTTCAGAAAATATTCAAGCAAATATAAAAAGACTGTACTCATGGCTTTAAATCTTCCCTCAAGAAGGTAATGAGGAAAATTTGATCTGCAACTCTATTTCTTAGGCTTCTATGTAGAAAACCACACACACACACACACACACACTTAAATATTTATAAATTTGGAAATTAATATTTGCATTCACTGAAAACTTTATTCAATCAATGATACATCTACTCCATTACTTAACATAATATCTTTCAATTTTAAATATACATCTACATTATCTTTAAAATTGTTTAATATTCTCATGAGTGATTTCAAAATACATTAAACATTCCATATTTCTGATTATATTTTCCTAAATTTCTTTTTACTTTAAAACATTCACTCACATTTACCTTAATACTTTTTCTGATTTGGAACCTTTGTAAAAATAGAACTCCTAGGTCAAATTGTAATAATATTTTATAGACCTCTGATGGATATAATCAAACTTCCCTTAAGATATACATTTACATGCTCACAAATAACATAAAAGAATATCTCTCCTTTATAGCATCAGCAGTACTAATATTTGAAATTTAAAAGAAAATCAGGTAGACACAGCATTTTAACTTGTATTTTTAAAATACCAGTAGTATTGAATATTTGTATTTTTATAGATCTTTCTCCTTCTTTAACAAAATATTCATTATACTTTGTCTATTTTTATTGTTATATTAAATAACTTAACCCTGTTTTTCTTAATCTAGTTTATATATATTTTTCTCTAAATATGTTGTTTCCTGGTAATTTGTGTATGGTCTTATCACTTTGATGGTTGTTGGTATTATTTTTGAGGATTTTGGTGATTTATTCACTTGCTGATTGGTTTCTTGATTTCCTAAACAGAAATTTAAGTATGAGATGGTGCCTTGAGATTATCTCCATGTTTTAGTCTTCTTTTTATTTATTACATGTAAACCCCTTGGCAAGATATATAGATGTAATATTTGTGAAGTGTTGGGTTGGGCCTTAACTATATATGGTTATAGTTATGTAGATATATATACACATATATGTATACATATCTATGTATATATGAATTTTATATATTTTATATTTTATATATAAAATTATATATATATAAATTTATATATATATAAATATATATATTTATATATATAAATATATATATTTATATATATAAAATTATATATAATATATATATATTTTAAATATATTTATATTTTATATTTTATATTTATTTATAAATATATATTATATATTTTATATTTATATTTTATAAATATATATAATTATATTTAAATATATATAAATATATATATTTATCTTGTGCCAACACAAATGATAAAACAATTTCTGTAATAATTGGATGTTACCATAATACACATGCAAACCCTGTTGAAAGCAACATGTACAGTTATAATGCATTATAAATCTAATATGCTCTGTAGAATTACCTTAAAATTATATATGCATGTATATATAATACATACATATGTATAGGTATACACTGTCAACTTTAATAGGTTGATTATATCATCCCCATATTCTGTCATATACAGTAGCCACTGTCTGCTGTATATGACAGTATACAGCCTGGAGAACTGTATCCTATACTTTGGACAAAGGAATGAATAAAGATTTTTCAGTCAGGATACCCTACATTGTGTTTTGAGCTGGTGTACTAATGATTTCACTGTGCCATTTATTTTATATTCTGATTCTATTCTGATAAACAGCATATCCTCTTGAAAGCTGGCTTAAGTCTTTTGGTATCATCAAGTTCTTTGTAAACCTCACCATACCAGAGAAAGGCGTCATTGGAAAAATTGTGGCTAACATTGTCATGGTGTCACAGAATATGCAGGGTTCCCAGGTATGATTATTAAGGTACAGTACCAGGAAAGCAGTCTTATAATGCACAGTCTGGTAAGCCTCCCTATTGCTAGAAACTCATAACTGAGTGCTGCCTCCTCCAAACAAGTGTTTACCACTTGTTTATTTATGTTCCAGTGATTTGTCAGATGGCTTCTTTTTCCACACAATGTGTTCTGATTATCAGAGTTCTTCAATTCATCTTAAAATACAGTCAGTAGATTTTGTAAGACATCCAGGTTCATACTTCTTTCTAGATCATATCAGAGATTTATTTTTATGGATGATAAGATATTGTATGTTATTATAACATATTTTATATGTGTGTATATATATATATATATATTAAAGATTTTATTTACTTATTTGACACAGAGACACCACGAGAGAGAGGGAACACAAGCAGGGGGAGTGGGAGAGCGAGAAGCAGGCCTCCCACCGAGCAGAGAGCCTGACGTGTGGCTGACGTGCGGCTCCATCCCAGGCCCCGGGGACCAAGACCGCAGACGCCTAATGACTGAGCCACCCAGGTGCCCTTATAACATACTATATTAAAGATTTTTAATTAAAGGAATTACTAGGCCCAATTTGTATTCATATGCATATGAGAATATAATTCAAAAATTCATATGATTTATTATTAAGCGTCATTTTCAGTTTTGCTTAAAGAATGTTATTTCCAATAACATAACGAAGGATGGTTGTCAGCATCTACTGATGCTGAGCTTAAAAGATTGCACAAACAGGATTGAAACAAATTAAATTTTAGTGTCTGTGCCAAACCCCTAGTGCTTCTCCTGAGATTATTTCGAATGAAATCAATCAATCTATCTTTGACAGTAATCCTTGTTTAAATGATAGTTTACAGTAGAATATGAAATAGGATCTATTTTAGGTTATTATATATCACGATTTATGAGTGTTCTTTTTTTGGATATTCATAATGGAAATCAATATGCTGTACTCTAAAAACTATCTAAAGCAATTGATCAAATTACAATGGTCATTTTATTTATGTAGTTACAGAGAGTTGTACCTTGATGTGTTTTCATCTATCTTTGCATTTATGAGTTTTATTATTGAATCATTGGATGCAATTAGATATTAAATAAAGCATACATTTTGCTAAGAAGAAAAAACAACTGCCACCAAGCTCTATGTTGAAAATTATTTGGAGACAAAATTTCCTTATCTACCACCTTCTTTCTGATAGTGTTGGTATCATGACCCCTTCACATCCTGCAAACGTATTGAGATAAGAAGCATTTTAAAGGGGGGGGGGTGGAGAGAGGACCTCCGATAATACATTCCTCCATGAAAGTAGTGTGAACTCTGGCCCAAATTGTCAAAATCAAAGTGTTCTGAACTTTGAAAACTAATAGGAGGAGGACCGTCTACTCTAGAAATGATGCTGAAATTCGTTACGAACAGTGACCGTTGTGGCATTTTGACTCATTTTTATCTTCACCCCTTCTGTGAGAGCCTTGACAACCAACAGTCTCACAATCATGGAGGCTGTGAAAACCCAAACCCTGAGCCCCAGTTTGGGAAGAATGGATTTGGAGACTCCAAAAGAACCACCCTGAGCTAATTGTCACTGTTTGACCTGTCTGGCATGTTGCAGGAAGGCTCCATTATCAGGGTTTGCCTTCGTTGACCTGCCTCAGAATTTGCTTGGTGTGCTCAGCCATATCCTTAGGGCTTTTGCCTAAAACAATCAGTTGAAATTATTGAATATCACAGCTGTTGAGGTGGTGTTACCAGCTGGAGCTAGAAAGGGGCTGACCAAAACAAAACAAAACAAAACACAAAACCTTAAAAAACTAGGAAATGCGGTGTCCATAGGGGACTTCGAAAAAACTGTGACATATTCTCTGGGAATACAGAAGTCTCCATGCATGCTCAGAGTATGACCAGGAAATGCATAAGGCAGATTTATGCATCCAAATATGCACATCCTCACATACAGATACTACTGGGAAAGATATGTACTAAGAGGTTCACATCTTCCTCAAAGGTAGAAATTTTAGTGATTTTTCTCTTCTCTCCTCTCAGCCCCATCTCTATCCATCTTCCTCTTCCCTCCCTTCCTTTCTCTCCTTCCGTCTCTTTCTCTTCTTCCTTTTTCCTTTGTTTGCATATCTATTATTATCTACAATAACTATTAATTTTATATTATTAATAAGAAGAGTGGATTTTTCACCAAATTATTCCTGATTTAATTCATTATTGGTTGCAACCTAAATTAGTGAAGAAAAAATAAATAGTATTCATAGTAAATGGATCTGCCAGAGATATTTTATGTTTTATCTGATAGCTCTCTAACCTAAGAATCTATCTGCTTTTTCACATGACTTACAAAGACTCTGCCCTGGGATATCATAGATTCTCAAATTTAAGAGGTGGATGGACCAGTTAAGCAACTTCTTTGTCATGGCCAAGAATGCCTACATCTTTATTCTTTCAGCCAGTAATTTGCATTTGTTCCTCTTTAAAAAAAATGTTTGGAATGTGTCTCATATTAATTGACCTCAGAATATCGTTTACCACACAGTGCCGTATCATTTACTTTAAGTAGTATCTATCAGTAAATTTTTGCATAATTCTGGAGGCTGAAAAAGTTAATGTGGCTTCTACATAAATTTTAAAGATACTCAAGATCCTTTGCAAACACAGATAATTTGTATTATTATTCTATTCCAAAACTTTTAGAGACCTTTCTATTTTAATTTTGTTTAGTTTAATAAATTTTCATAGATCTACAAATTTAGCACAACTGACTGCTACAAGTGAGAAAAATCGAGAACAAAGATTAATAAAACATAGTCCTTACATTTAAGACAACTAATAAGGAAAGATAAGCTTAAATATCACAACATGTTTTTAAGCTAAAAATGCCTCAGTTAGGGATGGAATTATTTTCCAGACTTGAAGTTCATTTTCTCTTACTGTTATGTATCTTACATCCTTTAATTGGTAAGTTATTTTATATAAATTATAGTTCATCAAAATAATTAAGACATAGTCATCTATAACTTGTTCTTATAAATAACATTACAAAAAGCTACAGAAAATATAAAATTTTACTTCACATTAGTGTAATAGGTTGAAATTAGTTATATTCCTAAAGATACGCTGCTGTTTACAGAAATGCAAAGTGGAATCTTCAGTTAGACAAATTTATTTCCATCTAATCTAAAACACCAAATACTTATTTGTGCTAACAACACAAGTTTACATATTGGTGGCTTAAGTCACCCTATAAGCATGTGTTTATAGAATTAGATGATCAGTTTATTATGTTAGCATCCTGCTGACTCTAAAGCAAAAATGCATTATATCCATTATGTTGTTATTTTATTCTTTATGAGTAATGTGATAGTCCATTAAATATAATTAAGAGTTTGGCAAGGGAGGAACGCTAGCAGAATTAAACAATGGAATAAGGGTCATTCCTTAATATAAAAAAGCCATTTGTAAAGATTTGATTGAAAGCTTCGGTTCATTTTGGAGAACTCTCTTCAACCCCCAAAACCTAGCACTTAGAACTTAGCCTCTTGTTGCAAAAAGCAGCACGCGTATTCAGGAAAAATGTTGACCAACGCTCAGAATACAACACTGACTCTCAAGATCAACACTTCAGAGAAAGATGAAACTAAAGTAAACCGAGCAGTGGGACCAATAAAAAATAGAATTAGTAAAGCCCTTGATGTAAGAATCATATTCAGATCACCTCATTGCCATCTTCTTGACTGATATTTCAGATACTAGGATTGTTAAAAATTCACTTACATGTTGTTTTAAGAAAATGAAATTATCTGAAGTTTCATCACAACACTAGGATTGTCCTTGCCTCCTCAGAACATACAGTATCACTCAGGAAGAAAGAGACACAGGCATGATTAAATTGTCTAGGATTTTAAACAATGTCGAATGTTTGTATAAACACTGAAAGCAAGGTTTAATATATGGCAGGAGAGTGGACAAAATTGGGAAGGTTGAATTTGAGGAATGACATTAGATTGGATGATTAGGGGTAGTAATGTGTATTCTGGGAGGTGAAAATAATCCCAATTTTTTTTTTTTCTTAGCCACTAGTTGAAAGTTTGATACAAGGCACCTGACTATGAGTACTTTATTCCTATCCCATAATCGGTATTAGGCAAGATATTTCTTCTTATATCCGCCTTTTAATGTTAAAGGTAATTTGTAGTATTAGGATTTATGGTAGGAATTTTAAATTCATGCACATGGATAAAGTTTTATAGAAAGAAAATGTTAAGTGTCATTACATCAATTCAATTTAAGTGGTTGCCTCTGCTTTATAATCTGCTGATATTTATTTTAGGAGACCCTTGTTACCCTGCATTAGGTATATTCATCCAAATAAAGTTAAAACAATCCTTAAAATAGAAGAAACATGACTGATAGTTAAAATCAATACAGAATTACATTAGTGTGTGTACAATCTGTTTCATTGCTGAAAACTAATTCTAATTACAGTAATAAAAGACATTTAACTGACACTTTCACCTATCATTCCTTTAGCTAAGGAGAAGATATAAATGTACACAAGTCTCTTCAGAGACACGTTTTACTGAATTATAAGTGTGATAAGCTTTCATAGACTGAAAAGGATCAGGTCAATGAGAAGTACATTAGTATATTTTTCTTATTTCTAAAAAAGCAGATGCTAATTAAAAGTATCACAGTCCTTAATTCTATGCTTGGGAAATTATATGCATTCTCCTATTTAAAAACCTCCTTATTTATGAGCACTATTTAAATTTTCTGAGCTAAATATTAAAAATCTCTTATTCAATGAATAATTGATGATTAATAGAAGTTACAAAAGTGAAAATTGCAAGTGTAATATTTTAAATTATTAAGTGTGGAAATTTAATTCTTATTAAGTATTCACAGCTAAATTATTAAAATTTTATTTAATTGAATGTCTAAGTACCATTTTCTGATCCTAAATAAACAGAGATAAATATGTGGTCCAGTTTTGTACCAGGTGTGGATTTAGGCCAAACTGCCCAGTGCCTGTGAACTTGTGAGTGCTGTGATCACTTCTTTCCAAGAAATCGCAAGATAACGAAGTATTGAGCACATTTAACCACTTTCCCTTTCGCAGAAGTTTCAGATGTGAAATTTGGTAAGTAAGTAGACTTGTTAAAATGTTTTGACTTTAAAATGCTTGATGAAAATTGTCTTTGAAACTCTGCTGGAGCTGGTGATTGAAGGTCAGACCAAAACATAAGGAAAATTGATTAAAAATAAACTTCGCTTTAGTAATAATTTTAAATAGCTCTGGATAGCTTTAGGAGAGTAAGAATTTTTTAAAGTTTATTTTATTTTATTTTATTTTATTTTTTTCATAATCTCTATGCCCAAAGCGGGGCTTGAAGCCACCACTCTGAGATCGGAGAGTCGCCCGCTTTTCCAACTGAGCTTACTAGGCACCCATTGGAGCACAAGAAATTTTGATTAACGTTTTAAGTTGTGACTAGGAGGTAGCGTTAAGAAAATATTCCCTGAATGGCTGGAAGTGCAACGGTTTGTGTCCATGATGTAACCTCATCCAAGGCTTTGGGGAACGATTTTAGGTTCAAGTTGCTCATCAGAACCAAGGTGTAACTTTGGCAACGTGGGGATGAAATGTGTGTCTCGTCTTGCACGATTAGAAAGATTGAAAAAGGAGTTATTGACCTGGTAGTATTAAATGGAAAACACTCAACTGTCTGAAGGAGAAGGTGTCTAGGATTTACCTAGTCAAATAAAATAAGATTACCAGATGGCTATGATGTCCTCTGAAAGAACAGTTGTGCAGATTAAGTAAAACAATGAACAAGAAAACACTTGATTAATACCAACAGAACCTGGCATTGTACTATTGCTGTTGTTATCTGGCTTTTGAATGCTTTGGATATTGTTTCCACATGAGCCAGACATCCCATGCCCTGTGCAGTTTCACCAGTCAGTTACCTGGATCGGAGCCACGGTACCATTTGGCAGAGTGGCAGTGTTATAAATGAAGCATCAAACTCAAGGCTAAAGGTTTGTAAACTGATGTGTGGCTTGCAGTCTGTTCTGCGTGTCACACTTGAAATCCATCAGAATCTTCTCCTCAACAAATTGTATTAGCCATTCTTGTGCATCGCAGTTACTCGCAGGTAGACACACAGGATAAAAATATAAAATCAAACCACCAAACCGGGAACGGAGAGCAGCGTTCAAAATCCCAGCTTCACAAAAAGCAACAATTTGAAATGGTCTCTGTATAAAAGCCAGTTATTATTTCAAAAGGGCTGAGATGCCACATTGCAAGCAGCAATGGGCTTTTCAGGAGTGGGGGGGATGCTTCTTTCCTCAAATGGGCATGAATGTCACGGCCAGTTATAACTTTATTGTTCTCAGTTATTGAGGAACCTTGAGAAATTCCCAGAAAAAACTCAAGAGCGGGCTTTCAATTTAGAAAATTTAGAAAATTACGTTGAAAACCGAAAAGTTTTACAGTTTATCTCCATTTTATGATTCTGAGAGGATCATGACAACAATTTTCACTTTTTGTCTATTTTGAATAAAATTCACTTTTGTTAGGAATGATGTAAAATAGAGCCAGTCACAGTCACATGAGACAAATAGGGTAAGGAAAGCATTTTTAATATCATTTGGTCCCTCAAAGAGACAAAATTTGTGTCAGTACAAGTCATTTTATTTTTGTTAATGCAATTGCTTTTGTTGTAATAAATTTGAGTGAGATCGCCTAAACAAATAATTAGAAGAAAAGAAAAGCAATAATGAGCTTTTTGCATAAAATCAGCTCAAACAAGACTCAACAAAATCAAGCTTTCTTATCTCCTGCCAAATTTTTCTGGGACATATTAAGTGCTGAATAGTGCTACCAATGTTTCAGCACAATACTTATTATTCTTGAATTTATAATGAAGTCCGATATCCAAAATTATATGCCAAATATACTTGTTTTGCAAATTGATTTTAAAAATTACACATACTTAGCTCAAAGCTGCAAGGCAAGACTTTTCTTTGAGATACTGTATTCAGAATGTATTAGCAGTTACAAGCCCATCTAATTAAATAAAACAAATATGTACATATGAAACTTTTCATAATGTAATTTCATTACTATTGAACCATATAGTGATTCTTTTTCACATGAGGATTCCTTTTACTATTATGTCAGAAAGCTGAAATGCCATGATCCAGATTAGTATATATTTAAAACAAATAGCAAAACATTTGAAGAACAGCTTAACAGAATACAGAATTATCAATGATAATGGCACTCTAAACTCAAAAAAAAAAAAAGCACAGATATTTAGAAGAAATGTCTTTTGTTTAACAGTAAAAAAATGATGGACCATCTAACAGAAAATGGTATCTGGCCAGCAGACCCATTCAAAACTCTTCCTGTCCTTTCCATACTTCCCACCTGCCACACACAAGAACTGACAAGAGAAACTCCCGAGAGAAAATCAGAAACTAGGATTTAAGTTGTTCTGTCCCTAGAATCAGAGAGGAATTAAGTCAATGACAGTCTAGCTAATCAACTGCTGGAGACAAGTCTGTTTCTCCCACTAGACCTTGAACTCTTTAAGAGTGGGGACTATGGCTTCTTTGTCTTGGAGCCATAGTACCTAGTACAGCGCCTGGCACACAGAAGGCACTTTATAAACATTGTTGGGTGAATTAATTTATTACAGGCCAAGGGCAGCTTCCTGGTTTGTGGGACAGGTTTTTTTTTTTTTTTTAATTTTACACATGTTTTTCCCCCGGAAAAGGTAAATCCAGCAATTTACGTCTCTGAGGGATAGAATCCAGGAACAGTATCCAGCATCCAGGAACAGTATCCAGCATCCAGGAACAGTATCATCTGAAATTAGGTTAAAATGACTCTGAACTTTCAGATCCCCTGTCCAACGTTGATCCTGCATTCCTAAGAATCAGGTAGAATCAAGTGGAACTTTGGACATATGTTTCTCTACTTTGTGACCATAGATTTTAAAAATCAGCCAGAATGTTGATGCCAAATGATGACTCAACTTTCTCCTTTGCTCTTTTAAAATATGGCACTGTGAGTAGCCATCGAGCAAGAAATAAGATTGAATTGCTGGTATGATACATTAAATTGGAGAGGAAAAGCTGATCAATTAAGTTCTGTGGGCAGGGCAGAAATGGTAAAATTTGGAAGCCATGCATTCTGGATATTGAAATTCTTCATGCATTTTGTTGTTCAGTGTATAAAGATCTATACTCAAGATCTTTCAGTCCAAAAAATGCTATAGATAAGAGCAAACTTATATAATGCATCCACCCTGCGGACCAGTCCTACAGATAAAAATATACAGAGAAGTGCTACTTGAGAAGCAAAAAATTAAACTCATACCAATCCTGAGTTTTACTAAGATTGAAATGGATATATCAGTAAAAAAAATTGTGTATTGAAGAAAAAATAAATTTGAAAAGTCCTATCATTAGCATATTTTACAGTATTGTAAAATTGAAACTGGGGGCACCTGGGTGGCAGAGTTGGTTGGACGTCCCACTCTTAATTTCAGCTGCAGGCTTGATATCAGGGCTTGTGGGATTGAGCACCACAAAGGGCTCCGTGCTGGGCACAGAGCCTGCATAAGGTTCTCTGTCTGCCCCTCTACCCCACCATTCACACTCACTCTCTCAAATAAATAAATTAATTAAAATTGTAACTATGAATTAAATAATGTTAACAAACATCTAGTCATTTTGTTAATGGTTTTCTGAAGAATGACATTTTTAAATTTGATGAAATCCAATTTACCTGTAATTTCTTCTTTTTCTTTCTTTTTTTTTTTTAAATATTGAGAAATACTTGCCAATTCCATTTCCATTTCTTCTAATTATGTTCCTGTTTTTTTTTTAACATAGTGGAAAAATTGAGTGTGTTTTTAATAAATACTTAACTCTCCTTGTCTCCTAAGAACATCTTTCTATCACTTTCTGGTTCTATTTCTATTTATCGATTTTTTTTTTTTTAGAATTTTTTTTTTAAATTTATTTATTTGTTAGAGAGAGAGCAAGCGAGCACAGGCAGAGTGGTAGGCAGAGGCAGAGGCAGAAGCAGGCTCCCCGCGGAGCAAGTAGCCTGATGTGAGACTCGATCCCAGAATGCTGGGATCATGATCTGAGCCGAAGGCAGCTTAACCAACTGAGCCACCCAGGCGTCCATATTTATCGATATTTTTATCATGGTCATAGAGCATGAAATCCTCTAATTTGGGAATGTATAGTAATTTTTATTAGATGCTGGGATTTATTATTATATATTGTTGAAAGCAAAATTTTGTTGTACTTTAAAAATAATCTTGAACTTAGTTTTAACCACAAATTCCAAAAAATAGGGCAACTATAGTTAATGAAATTTCATGAAATCCTTATTGTGCAAGGGTATATAACAAAACTCCTGGTTGTGAGACATTTCTTTATTTTCAAAATTCATATGTGTTTTTGAGACTATAATTTAAAATATCAAGTGAAAAAATAAATATGGAAAAAACTGTTGGTTGGTCTGTTTGGTTGACACATATTCTCATGGAATCCTAACACAAATAAATATAAAAAAAAGTGTGAAGGAAACCACTCATATTTTTGTAGTTTCGGTATCAAGAGCAGCACCAAAGTGTCCTTACTCGTCTCCTAGAATATCTCTCCATGGTATCAAATTCTTGCTTTTAATGAAATGGATTTTTTCTTCCAAATTTAAATAGATTTGATTTGGCTTTTCACAAATTTCCCTGATGGACCACATATTCTGGTTTCCAAATAAGACTTCCTACTCCCCAAAATTAGATAATAGAATCGTCTGAAAAGTGCGGGGAACAACTGGGTGTTTTCTTGGTTTTCAGAAGAGTGACCAAAGGTTTTTTTTTGTTGTTGTTCCTTTTGTGAAAAATGTGGTCCATGAATGTCAACAGTGAATTTTTTTTTTTGCATTGTCTTTAATTTCTTTATATTTTGAGCCACATTGGTATTTTAGATCAAATTTACAAAATCAATTTTATTTTATCTATATTTTTTGAGGGGGTAGGGACAGAAGGAGAGAGAGAGTGAGAATCTCAAGCAGGCTCCATGCCCAGTGCAGGGCTGGATCTCACCCTGAGATCACAACCTGAGCCGGTATCAAGCATCAGACACTTAACAGACTGAGCCACCTAGGCACCCCTACAAAATAAATTTTAAATAGCTAATTCCCTACAAAGAGATACTCCAATTCCTGAAATTTGTTAGCAGAGCAAACATAGCTAGAGATGAAATTGAGACTGACTTTGCAACTAATGTGCAGCTGAATACCAAAATTAGATTAAAAGGACTTAAAATACAAAATTAAAATTTGAGGACCTCAAACTATTAGTTAATGTGTGTATTTCTGTAATATATTATTACTTCTGTTAATCATTAGCAAATAGTCTGGGCAATTTTATAAAATATATGTTTAACAGAAATAGTAACGAAAAGTGAGGTAAGGGGGTTCCAATAGGTACCTTATTCACATAGTGCTTATCCACTGGGCTTGGGGTTCCTTTCCAAACCCATTCGTGTTGTATAGAGTATTAGTACCATGGAAATACGTTAACTCTATATAAAAATATACTATATCTAATCAATACATATATTTCAATATATTTATAATGTTAACATGTTAAATGAGAATAAACCTATATGTATAGTGTGATGTGTTCATACAGAGCAGCATATATATATACACACACACATACTACATATTATATTATATATGTATAATATACAAAATATGTATTATATATCGTAATATATTAGACATTATAGATATCTGGTATCTGATATATATATTTTACATATTTGTATAATACATAGTATGTATTTTATAATCACACATAATGGTGTATATAACATAACTATGTATTATATTACATATAATAAATGTGTGTTATAATATGTTACATATACTATGCATATTACATGTGCATGTGTATATTATATATGCATATATTATCCATAGTAAAATTTATTAAAATCCTTAAAAATTGTGAGTGAGGAGATGTACACTGCCTGTGTGGTCCTGTACATATGTGAACTTATTTAGGTCTTCACTTTCCATGTGGCAAGAATAGACTCCTAAGAATTCTTTCTGCTAAAAATTCTATGTTAAATTTTTTAATGTACCAGTCTTTTATAAGATCTCATTATTTAAAAATAATAGCTTTTATAAGTATTTATTTAAAAATAATTTCTGTATTTTGATAGTAAAAAAGTAAAAGCATAAATATAAATCTATTAACTATCACTTTACATGGAATCATGTAGCACAATGTATAAAATACCAAGACTTCTTAATTCACAGATTATCCTAGAGAGAATTGTTAGAATGGCATGAGGGTACAGGAGGGAGATGAGATTTTTTTTTTTCTTAAGATCAGGCCATTTATTCCACTTACCTAATTTTTGTAGAGTTTCCTATTTTCTGCCTCATTTTAGATACACTCCCTCCATGCAAAAGGGCTTGAAAACAGTATGCAACAGATTTCATTTGAATTGCGTCAGAAAAGCAACCTGATCATGCCACATTGCCTAGATAGGCCAAAAGCACTAAAGGTAGAAAAAAACGACCAAGCAATAAATGCTAAAAGAGCAATTTGTGCAATGTAGAACATTAACTAAAATCTTAAAACAGTTTATATTCCAGGTAAGTATCAAACTGCAGATGTCATGTAAAATATATCCGCTGATGGAGATTACATGTCACACAGAAAGGTCTTTTAAGGAAACTTCCAAGGTGATGAGCCATAATAATAAATCAGCCAAATGATCCTCCTCTCCCGCTGATGAAAGGAAATTCTCCTTAAGATCAATCATCATGAACAAGCTGACAACGGAGTAGCCTTGCTACTGATCTTACGCCAGACTACGCGGAAGATTTCACACATCCTTGAAATGCAACTGGTGTAAAAATTGCACACTCCTCACATGGACAATTTGGTTCAGAGAGAGAAAAAGATAGAATGATAGCCTTTTGACCCCAGAAAAAGAGACGTATAGAGCTCTGCAAAAGAGAGCCGTGTGTGTGTGTGTGTGTGTGTGTCTATCAGGAGGAGATCTGGAGTCAAGAGTGGCATTGCAGAGATTGGGTAAAGGAGAAACAGGAGAGGTGAAGCAAATATGGGTTCTGATAGTATTTCCATATCCTACTGACTTCAACTAGCTGGAAAGAACCCACTTGAGAGTTGGCATCAAGCAGGTGGTTGGAATCATTTACTTCCCAGTCTCCAACCCCAACCACTCCTATGCACATTGTTTAATTTGAAAAATCGCTGTATTTCCCTCTAGCGTGTCAATTTTAACCTCAGGCATCACTTACAGTTCATGGGTACTAAAACCCTCCCTCTGCCTAGAAATTCTGGTGCACCAATGCACTTGTAATTAAATGCTGAATAATTCAATAAGCCATTCTCAAGATTAAAAAAACCAAGATTTTTGCTGGAATCACAGGAAAGTTACATGCTTGACTCATCATTTTAAAATGTGCTTAGTTTAAGTGTGACAGTCTATTCTGAATGATCATTACTAACCATCAACTTAAAGATACTTGTACGTACTCTGGCTGGCTCAAGGTAACAGACTGTGCTGGGAACACTGCAGACCAGTGCTAGCATCAGGAGAACCGAGTTGTACCCTTGGCTCTGCTACTCACCAGTCCTAGACATTGAGGGAGTCACTTGATCAGTTGGGACTTCAGTTTCCTACCTTCAAAGGGAGATTCCTGCCCTTGATGAAACCTATTTCCATTGATGAACTTTTTGAAACTTACTCTTCCCTGCTCTCTGTTATTGAAATGAGTCACCTGTATCATGGTTCTTGCCAAGGTAAATTATCACAGAAAAGAATATATCTTATTATCTAGCCTAATTTTGACCTTTTCTTACACAACTTAGTTTTAATGTTTTCTTAAATATCTGTAAGGTTTCTAGGGAAGTGAATTTTGATCTTTTTTTTATTATTATTATTTTTAAAGATTTCATTTATTTATTTGACAGACAGAGATCACAAGTAGGCAGAGAGGCAGGCAGAGAGAGAGGAAGGGAAGCAGGCTCCCCGCCGAGCAAAGAGCCCCACGCGGGGCTCGATCCCAGGACCCTGAGATCATAACCTGAGCCGAAGGCAGAGGCCTCAACCCACTGAGCCACCCAGGCACCCCGATCCTTTACTTTAATCACATAAATTACAGTCAAAAATCAACAATCCCCTTAAATAATCAACCAGTGTGTAAATATTATTCTAAATCTTTCTCAGTCACTCTCCCTTTACTCATCTGACTTATTTTCACAGTTCTTTAAAAAAGCTAGACACTCAATTAGGAAATCTAGTAATTATATGCAAATGTTTGAACAAATACCAATGTGGTTATTCCTTACTAGCTTTTGAGGTCAAAATTCCTACCAAGGAGACTTCCAAGTTTGTCACGTTAATGCTTGTATTAATGAATAAAACATGGCATATTTTCATAAATATGATTTATTGGATGTCAAACCTTTGCAATAATATAGGTCTTTTAATTTCCTTTCCTCATAATGGACATTACTGAAATGACTCAAGAACAAGGAGAAAGAGAACCGACAAAGAAACCACTTGTATAAAATGAAGAACAACTTCCCCTCTGTAGAGATTAACTGACCACATTTGGGAAAATATGATCAAATATCAAATATACTCTTCATTTCTCTCCTACCTACTGGTGTTTGCTGATTGATTGCCCATACAGGGTGGTTTTGATTATGATGAATTTTACTTTGTAGGATTTTTTTCTCCTTTCGCCGAAAATATTTTCCATATGATTTTAATGTAAACCCTGCCATCGACACCTAATAAGTGAGCTGTGTCTCTGAAATGGAAAACGTCATATGCACTACTTTCTGTCAACTGGAAATCTCCGCATCTGTTGACAGTAATCTCAAATTCAAGGGGAAAAGAAGACTAATGACCTTGTAGAATATTTCTCTTCCTCATCTTTAAAGTCAACATACTCTGTGTTTAAGGTGAAAAAAGATATGTCTGAGGGATTATAGATTCCAGCATGTGTAGTTGATGTAGCATCGTTATGCTCTTTTGCTCTGGGGAGGACGAAATCTTAAAGTGTGCGATCGAGTCGTGCAATGGCCCCTTGATATTGCTAGTAAGACAGTTATAGCTGACTGAGAAGCACAGAGGTTTGGTTATAAATCAGGCTCAAGTGTTATAATAAACTTTATAGAAACTGTATAAACAGCATATAGCTTATGTAGGAGGAGCTATCTTTGTCCTCTTCTTGCCTTTTTATTTTTACTCCTGTGGTAAGAACTTTTGAGTAATTGGGAAGCTGGTATGTAGTCCTCACGAGGGAGGAGGAATAATGTGTTCAGTGAAACAGGAAAACAAACCAACCCCACACACACAGCCCACCCCTGCGGCTCAGTTCCGACTTCTCTCCTCCAGAAGAGCTCATCTCCACCATGGCCACTCTTCCCTCCATGAAGGAAAGATCATCTGGGTAGAACTATTGCCTTATAGAGATAAAGGGGAAAGCTAATCTTTCTCTTGTCTCTGCCTTTGTCATGCGTGGGCATGTGCGGGCACATGCACATTCTCACCCCCCCCCCCCCACACACACAGACTCACACAACATGCAGTTATTTGCAGACTATTGAACTAGATTTTAATGTGATTTCAGTCAAGGAACATTCAAATCTTCAGTATTCAGTACTTAAATGAAAATGACACCTGCTAATTTAAAGATCGATACTGAGAAATGCCAACACAGGCTATTCTGGGCTTTATTTTCACACACTTTCTGAATTTAAGCTTAGAATTTCTAAAATGTGTAATGTTAAACTTACTTGATTTGAATTTGAATTAAAATTACAAGTATTTTACACATCTCTGAAAGCTGAGATACTTAAAAAACAACAAAATGCTACACAAAGTTTGAGCTAACCCACAGGTAAAAAGTCTAATATTATACCAAATGCCAATGAAATATTAGAGGATAGACAAAATTAACTGTTGATGTTAAAATAAATCTGTAATAATGAGGATGAAATGGGAATGTAGGAAAAAATTAATTTTGGAAATGAAAGGGAGAGCAAAACACTGTAGGACCGCTGACAAAGATTAATCAGTATGCTTTAAATCCATGTACAAGAAGATAACAAAATAACTGAAAAGGCTTATAATTTGAGTACTATGATAAGTCTAGATTCTGCATACTTTTTTCCCTCATCCTTGATGCTAACAAATCTAATGCTACATTAGATTTTCTGGAATACTCAATATTTTTCCCATAAGACACCCCATGTATTACACTGGCAAATATTCATAGCAAAAATTTAAGAAAATTATTGACCCATAGTCATTTCCTATAAAGTTTGTATTCCAAGATTCTTTCCGACGGGATCCACCAATCAGACTTGTGACAGAATCTACTTTTGAATTCTGAAACTTTGTTTAGGTAGAGAAAATTTTTGGTTCTCTCCAGAGTATGGTTATTGGACTCAGCAATCAGGGAAGTAAAAGTTTGTAATATAAAATCTCAAATTCATTCACATTTGGCTAGCAATCATTTTCGAGTACTTATGACACCTGCATTTTAGAATGCTGCTTGTAGCCAGCTGTCTTGATGTGGGCTCCAATCAATAACACGGCCATGCTTCGCTATGACCATAGGTACTAGCATCAGGGGAGCATGGCCCACCTACTTACTTCCTCCTCTGCTTTTCTTCCTCTTAGGTGGATACAGCTAAGAAACACTTCTGCCAAGGTGTTAGTGTGTTCTTTGGTTTTGGTAATAGAAATAGACATTTAGGGCTTTTACATTCAAAGAATTATTTTGTACCTCCTCTTTTTGAAATTCTCATTGGATTACCTCTACGAATGTCAAAAGTTGAAACCAGAGTGGACATTGTGAATGAGCCTTAAATAGGCATCAGAGGCCTCCCTCAAGTTTAAGGAGAAAGGCTCCACTAAAAAATAATCCAGCCAAGAGCACTTGGAAGGATTGAATAAGGACGAGAGGGAAAGCCCAAACTAGTAATAAAGTATGATTATTAAATAGCATGTCCCCCACTTATATTTCCTTCAGGATGCTAGTGGTAGGACAAGTCTTGGGTGCGGGACAAGATTAGGATTTGGAGGTCTTTTTCCTGCAAATCACCAGCTCATTTAGAGTATGGAATTAGATACCTGCATCTGGATAGACTTCGCATAACAACCTTCATGACCTTCAAGACATAGACACATTCATAACAGTATTCTTAGCAGATACATAAAAATAGTTTAAGAAATAAATTTATACTGTTTAGTTTTTTTCAGTTTATAGCAAGATTCATATGCTTAAAGTCACTATGTATATTTTGATTTCATTATTCACGCATTTGTTTGGGACTATGTTTCTGTAAGGACAACATATTGATAATTTACATTTCAAATATTCCACCAATGTTTTCCCTTCATCATTTACAACTGGGGCAGAGATTACTGAATATATCACAGTACCATGGAGAAAATAAGGCACTTTCAGCACCTACTATTATGTTAGAAAATAAAAGGGAAGGTTTGTTGGTGATGAATAAAGTTAGGATAAAAATTTTAGGAAAGAGACCTCAACTTCATACATGGCTCTGTAGTATTTCTATTGAATTGTCATCACTAACCTACAGAGAGAATATAGATAAAGGTACCTTATTGCTTTTGAAACTTGGAGGAGGAAAAAAAAATCGGGATCATAGATAAAGATTTCAATTCCTGACCTCCCTAGCCGACTTTGCAATTAAACCAAAGTCATTAATTTTTAGCCTCAAGTACATGAGAATTCAGAATTTTACTGCTGTATGCAAAAGCTTAATAACATGGGCCATGGTGGTACTGCCACTGCATATGCAAATTCAGATGCATTAGAAATAGATTTCATTTCACAAAGTCATAGTAAGTCACTGTAATGGGAAACTACCATGATTTTCTAAGAAAATCGCATTTTTAAGCATTCTGTGCTAAACTTGAAAAAAAGTTTTTGCTTCCTAAGTAATTGGCACTTGAGAGTTTGGATTCTTTTCCGAAATTTTCTGCCAAATTTCTGCACTGATCACTTTTTATACTTATTGTTTTTATTTTTAGACTATCTTTTAGGATATGTCGATGTAGAATATAGTAGGAGATGTGGGTTCTATCCCAGTTTTGTTACCAGCCAACTGTGACTCTGAAGAAATCAAACTATTTGGGCTTCATTGTCCCCAAGATAGTGAATGTCTTGGGATAAGTTGCCTCTAAATAAATCCCCTTTTGGTTAAAATAATAGGTCATTTATCAGGGTCTTGGTCGGTACAATTTTCAGAATCTTCAATTACACACTTATCAGTGAATCAAATCACAAGTTAGTGGTTAATATCTGCACAATGACAAACCACTAGATAATTACTTTTTTCTGTCTTCTAGTTTATATACTTCCCTCTGCCCCTCTTTGTCTCTTTCTCAATCTCTCTCTCTCTCTCTCTCAATTGTGGGATTCATAAATCATTAGTCAACTAAAGCAGAAGAAAATGATTTCTTTGTGAGATATTCCAGCTTCTAAAACCACACTACTATGTCATAATCCAAGCTTTACAAAGCTGTGGAGAGGACCTAAATTCTCAAAATCCAACAACCCGTCCTATGAATCTCCAGAATGCGTTCTGTTGCCCTATCTTTAGTGTTTGCATAGTTTAAATTAAAAATATAGTTTCTGATTTATGCCAAGAACTTTCAGGTAGCTGGACCTCTTCACAGGGTTTTAGTTGACTCCAGAATATTCCTAAATGTACTTGGCAGTGTAAGTGGTTGTGTGAGTCTGTGGCCTGCTCAAGAAGATGCTGGAGAGGGAAAATTGCTGTCCTTGGCACAGTTGCAGTCCGCTGCAGATGTAAGCAATTTGTCACCAATAATTTAGGTAGTTAAAGGGGCAGGAGATGAGGGTATGGGATTATTTCTTTTGATATCTGGGCCCATTTTGCATTACATCTTCTGGAAGATTATTATTTAACCTCTTTTAAGAACACAGTCATATTTTACTGGAAAATGAAACTGTATAGAAGTAAAAGTATATCAGATGTGGTTGGAGTGAGTTTAGTGGATTAATCTAGTTTTAGAGACTTACTTTTCCTGTACAATTAATGACAATACTGTTTACACTGATTTTTAATAGTATTCAAGGAACATTCAAGTACACATATTAATATCATACCATCTTCTCCAAATAATAGTTTCTTAATTGTATTCTAATGTCCAACTCCCTTTAAGACATTTTTTATTATTTAATTTTACTAATTTTTTATTCAATTTATTTAAACTAAAACAAACAGTTCACTTGTTTCTCCCACCCCACATCCCCCCATGCTGACAACCTCCTATCTGTTGTATTTTTGAGCTTGGTTTTATATACATAGATTATTGCAATTTAAAATATTTGTATTTAAAAAAGAAAAAATATATATCTACTCCACATATAAGAAATATCATATGATATTTGTGTTTCTCTGTCTGACTTATTTCTCTTAGCATAATGCCCTCAAGGTCCATCCATATTGTCATAAACAGCAAGATTTAATTCTTTCTTATGGCTGAAGAATATTTCATTATCTCTATCTACCTATTGTTTATCTATCTATCTATCTATCATCTATCTATCACTGTAATTTCTTTATCCATTAAACCACAGGTAGACATTTAGGTTGTTTTCATATCTTGGCTGTTGTTAATAATGCTGCAATGAACATGGGAGTTCATGCATCTTTTGAGTTAGTGTTTTCATTTTCACTGGACACTCAGAAGTGGAATTACTGGATCATGTGGTAGTTTTAGTTTTAGTTTTTTTAAGGAAACTCCATACTGTTCTCCATAGTGGCTATTCCACTTTAATGAGTCATAGGGGATACAGTTAAGTAAGAATAAAATCAAACTTCTAAAAAAAATTAAATAAACACTAACTACAAAAGTCAATATAAAGATAATGGTAATTTACTTATAAAAGAGGTACTGAAATCTTAGATGAATCAGCAAATGAGAGGCAGATTTAAAGCACCTTGTAAAGGAAAAACTTTAGAGCTCTTAAAAACATTAAACATTATTAGGCCAAGAGTGGTTGTTACAAGTTTTAATGGTAAATAAATTGTATAGCTTCTAAATGTAAAGGGTCAAAAGGAGGGGGGGGGGTACAAGAAACTTGATCCATCCAAAGTCTTGCCAGATAAAATTTACCAAATTTTACAGTGCACATTGTTAGAACTTGGTGAAAATATAAAGTATTCCATTCAAAGTCAGTGTTGCTATCACTTACTTTTCTGTGTTACAACAGAAAACCAAGTCAGCTAAATAAGATAGGAAAAAGATAAAAAATAAAGGGAGTGAAATTGTCATGAAACTTTAATGATGTGATCTTTTGTAGCATATAGCATCAGAGAAACTCTAAAAACTATAAAAGTGACCAGTAAGTTTGTTGGATATAAAAAAATCCATATATGAAAACAATTAAAAACTTATATACCAGAAAAAGTTATAAAATATTATTTAAAAAAGATTTCTAGGAGCCCCTGGAGCTCCTAGCCACAACTGGGTCAGTTGGTAGAGCACACAGCTCTTGATCTCCGAGTCGCAAGTTTAAGCCCCATATTGGGCATGAAGGCAACTTAAAAATATAAAATTAATTAATTAGTTCATTAATTTCTAATAGCAATGAAACAGTCAGGATAAATTTCACAAAATTGTTTGAGTTTTGTAAAAATTATCATATTTAGCATAGCACATAAAGATTTGAGTAAAAATAAAAATATTCATAAATTCCAAATCACAAAGATAATCATTTTTTTCCCCAAGAGTATTTCATAATTGCAATGCAATCAGGAAGGCTGATCCAAAGTTCATATAGAAGATGAAATGATCAGGAGACAATTTTCATAAAGAAAAATAAGTAAAAACTTCCCGCATTAGATAAGGTTCATTATAAAGCCCCTAATTCAAATAGTATGATAATGGCACAAGCACAGAGAGACAGATTAAAGAAAATTTACAAAGAAAGAGAAAGGGCCACATATGTATTGGTGCTTGGAATATGGTGAAGATGGCAACAAAAGTTCATGGGCTAGTTAACCATAGGTAAAAGTACTGTTTTATGAGATGTTATAATATATTTTGTGTAAAAAATGCGAACAGTATTATTTCTACTTAGTGGATATACATATCTATATGTATATGTATATATATTTAAGATTTTATTTATTTAATTGAGAGAGTGAGTGAGAGAGAGAAAAGAGCTGGAGTAGGGGGCACAGAGGGAGAGGGAGAAGCAGACTCCCCACTGAGCAGGATATCTCCTGCCTAAGCCACGCAGGAGCCCCACAGATATAGCAATATATTAATATATTAATAGGAGACACACAAGATTTTCATCTATATAAATATGGCCTCACATTCATTGAGTAAATGGTAATTTACTGTATTATTGGTTGTCCTGTATTTTTGAAAAATTTCTTAATTAAATATTTTATTTTATATGTAAGGATAAGTGAAGTAAGAATTAAGTCAGAGGAGATAAAATATCCCAGCCCTCCTCAGTGTTTCTTCTGTAGGCAAGTGTCTATGATGTACAACATATACCTCATAATTTTTATATTATATACATAGTAATTTTTATTCATTAGTCCTCACCATGTAGTAAAGGTCCTCTACCCCTATAATGAAAAGATCTACTGAAGTTTTATAGATTCAGTGGAAGTGTTAAGTTTTCTCCTCCTCTTCCTATACTTTTTTTTTTCAATCTTGGATGGTATTTTGAATGAATAATTTCTACCTTATCTCCCAAACCTGAGTCAGCACAATTATATTTTCTTGCTGTAAGAATGACATTTTTTACTCTGGAAATCATGTGGGGGATTAGAGGATGGGAAGAGTAATTGCCTACAGCATTAAAACCACCCACTGTGATTTGTATGACTTCAGCCAAATCAGGTGATTCAGTGACAAACTACCACCTTTACAACTCCAGGTAATAGAAGACGAGCGGATCTTCACCATCTGTACCTAATTTTATGTTCCGTGGAGATGAAGTACCATCCCTAACCCTCTCTTGCAGTTTAATTTACCCTCTGGAATGGAATAAACCATACTGCAGTTACAAAGCAAATGGACATATGTAGGTGATGGTGATTTCTGAGTGAACTTGGCATCCTTTCCTCTCCCGCGCCGCTGCCTTTCCCGAACCCGCGTACTCTGGCCTCCTTTCGGATCCGTTCCAGCTCCGGGAGCCGGCCGTTCGCACCCCCACGCCGGGCACTGTTGGCAGCGACGGGGCTCGTAAGAACGCTGGCCAGCCTTAGCTGGGAACCGAGCAGATGCTTGGGCAGTCACATTTCTGAAATTTATGTTCTCTGTAGAATAGAGGACAGGGTTTAAAGAATAATTTCGGCCACATTACACTTTCCTCTCTGTTGATAGTGAGGCACTTAGAAGGCCTAGTATTTGGACATTTTCTCCTGCCACCATTAGCTATCTGGCGATCAAAAAAGGTGTGAGAGTCTCAAATGTAACAAGGAGTGGTATCTCAGGTTGTGCAGCTGGAACGAGGTGTCAGACGACGCCAAGAATTTCCCCCAGTAAAAAATTGCAAGAAAATACAATTTGACATATTATCATGGCCATATTATAAATTAGTTAAATTAATAATAAAATTTAGGGCACCTGCGTGGCTCAGTCCGCCGAGCCTCTGCCCTCGGCTCAGGTCATGATCCCAGGGTCCTGAGATCGAGTCCCACATGGGGCTCCCTGCTCAGCGGGGAGTCTCCTTCTCCCTTTCCCTCTGCTCGTGCTCTCTCTCAAAATAAATAAGTAAATTTTTTAAAAAAATAATATTTTTGTAGCATTATTTATGGAAGTTTATAAAGACCAATTCTCCCTGTACGGAATGCATAGATGATTAACTCATGGCCTCTGTCCTCCAAAGAAGGAACACTGCAGTGGTCCCAGGGGGGGATAGAAATAGCTAAAATACAAGTTAGATGAAGAAACAAAATGCCACCTACATCTAATACAAGCATAGTATACTGTATGTAGTATAACTGCAGTTGGAAACGAAAATGTTGGGATTCTTCTGTAATGTTTGGTTGCTTGTTTTATATCTTGATATTCACAGTTCTTTTTAAAGACTAAGTTGGTTACTTCTGACTGTATGAGGGGGAAGCACATCTGAGTTATCTGGGAAGCCAATTCTGAAGTCTAAAGAAAGAATGGAACATTTCTGTTTTCTTTTAAATGGATAGAATGTGCATATGTAGAAATACAGAATGTTTATGTATAGTTAGAGGTACCGCAACTTGTATGGGTTTTAACAAGATTACTGCCCCTCCTTACCTGCCAAAGTATCATAATGTCTTCAGTTCTTGATTGTATATCCTGTGGCAGCTCAGAGACGAAAGTGAGGCAGATTGTACCATAATAAAGACTGTGTCAGCCCTGCAATTACAACACTCTCCTGTTAATGGTTTACAACTTAGTCATAAAATGTCCTTTCCCTCTGAGGGGGAGGAAAAAAGAAAAAAAAAAAAAAGAACAACTTAGCTTATCAGGTCCCAGAAGGAGAAAAATGATTTTTAAAAACAGAGTTTTTAAGAAGGGCCATTTTAATTTTAGAGCATCTTTAAAAGAAAGGACATTTTCTACTCCAGAATTTTCAAAAGGGGACTGGTTTAATATGCATTGTGTTTTAGTTATGGAATAATTATTTGAAACTGGGTTTATTTCCAATGTTGATATTCTTTAATTTCTATGATAATTGAAGTTTAAAGTCCTATTTCGAAGATATTGTCTGTATTACATGCTAGTAATGATGATTTAATCTCTTCTAAGAATCTTCTGAATATAAAACAGAGATAATCTGAACCCTAAAAGTTGCATTTTTGACTAGCTGTGTAATGGACAGCAAGAATTCTAATATCCATTAGATTTTAAAAATGATTTATTTATTTGAGAAAGAGCGAAAGAAAAAGAAAGAGTGCCCAGGGGCAGAGGCGTGGGGGAGGGGTGGGGGGAGAGGGAGAATCTCAAGCAGATTCCGTGCTGAGCACAGAGCGGGGCATGGGGCTTGATCTCAGACCCTGAGATCATGACTTGAGCTGAACTCAAGAGTTGAAGCCTCAACCACCTGGGCCACCCAGGCATCCCATCCCCCACTGTTTTAAGAGCTCTTCATAGAAATGACTGTTTCATATGACAATTATTGATTTGCTCACTTATCTTTCATGTGAGTTTTGTTGTTTGTTAGGGTCGTGGCCTGTGTATTTCACCTTCTTATGTTCAGGACCAGAGAACAGTGTCAAGTAAACTCTGGCATTTTTAAAATATTTATTGAATGAATGGATGAAATAACACATAGCATAACATCTACTGAATCTACTGAGTTGGAACGAATTATGTCTCATGGATTTTGCCCCTTTTGTTGGTCATAAAAATATTGTTTCTCTCATTAAAAACACACACACAATTTGTATGTATGCATATTTCCCTTATAATGGATATGCATACTTTTTTTTTAGTAAATCTATTAATGGCCTCTGACTTGGACTTACTCTGTTTCCTATCATCCTTATATGAGCTATCTTTTCTTTAGTTTATTCTACAGGGAATCGGTATATGTATACTATTTTTACTTATAATTCAAATTAGTTTTTAAAAAATATATCTGAGGGGCACCTGGGTGGCTCAGTGGGTTAAAGCCTCTGCCTTCAGCTCGGGTCATGATCCCACGGTCCTGGGATGGAGCCCCGCATCGGGCTCTCTGCTCAGCGGGGAGCCTGCTTCCCCCTCTCTCTCTGCCTGCTGCTCTGCCTTCTTGTGATCTCTCTCTCTCTGTCAAATGAATAAATAAAATCTTTAAAATATATATATGTGTGTATATATATACTTGACGCTATTTTTAAATAACATCCAAAATGCAAGCAGAAGAAAATGGAGAAATTCGTATTATTTTTTTCTTTTCCACTTTCTCAAACAAAAGTTTGGTTCTTGGGGCACCTGCATGGCTCAGATGGTTAAACATCTGCCTTCTGCTAAGGTCACGATCTCCAGGTCCTGAAAAGGAGCCGCTGCACTAGGCTCCCAGCTCAGGGAGTCTGGGAGGGAGCAGGGAGTCTGCATCTCCCTCTGCTTCTCCTCCTGCTTGTGCTCTCTTTGTCTCTTTCTCTCTTAAATGAATAAATAAAATCTTTTTTAAAAAGTTTGGTTCTTATTGCCATAATTTCTAATTACATTAACATTATTTTAATTTTTTTCTTTTTTTACTGGACTCATCTTCATGGATTTTCATCCTGATGTCTCTTCCTTATACATTCATGCCCCCTACGTACCCTGCTCCTTTCATCATTTGGCCTGGTGAGTTCTGGCAAGCACTTTCTCAAGTTTTTTCCTTACATCACTAATTTAATTTTCTCTTTGGTATCAATTTTACATTTCACTGCTTCAAACACAGATTTTTAATTCTACAGTTATAGCTTTATTTTCCCTGTAATTTCATCATATTTAAACTCAGCAAGCTTACTTTTCAGTGTCGGATACAAAATAAACATGAATCCTCTCATTTTCATCTTTTGTTTCCTAGAGCGCATTTCAGCAATTTTAATTGAATGCAAAACAGATGTTTTCTAACACTTACTTCGTTCATGTACTACCATCAACATCACCATTTCTTTCTGAATTTGCTTTTCTTTCTTTCTTTTTACAGAATTTTCATGGGCTCAGGTCAAGGTATGTATGTATGTATGTATGTATGTATTTTTTTCTCCTTCGGGAATTGTTCTAGATATGGAATTTTTAATAATATTGGTCTGTAGATATTTCTTGATTCACTAAGTTGCCAGTTAAAATCCTCTTCTTATATCTTAAACTAAAGGACTGCTTACTGTAGACATTCTCTACCCAAAAAGGATGTTGTTTAACCGTTGTTCAATATGAACTCATTGACCCATTGCCTATTTATAGAAAAATGATTCATTTTTTTTCCTGCATAGTAAGTGCAAATAAACTGAGAAAAAAACATAGGCACAGAGACCATTCCATTTTTTAAAAATAAATATTAAAATGTAACATTTGAACATTTAGGTAGATATATACACATTTATATCCATTATTGAGTCTGTGCATGTATATATATACACAAACAAATATATGTGTATATATATATGTACACAAATTTTTATACAGTATAATTGACAAAACCCTACAGATCTTTGGGCAATGTTAAGTAGGGTTTCTTCAAAGGTATAAGATGTTAACTGAAGACATTCAATCAGCATTTATTCTCTCTCTATATATATCCCATATACATCTATGGAATATACATTCCACATACATTCTGCATACAGTTAAATATATACACATATATATTCCGTATACATTCAATCATCATTTCCTGCATGTGTATATAGATATATATACATACATGTTATTCATATATAATATATAAAATACACATATATAATAGACTTATATGTAATGCATATACAGAATAAATGCTGATTGATGGGGGACCTGGGTGGCTCAGTCAGTCGAGTGTCTGCCTCTTGATTTCAGCTCTGGTCATGGTCTCAGGGTCCCAAGATCAAGCCTTGTGTCCAGCTCCCAGCTCAGTGGGGAATCTGCTGGAGAGTCTTTTCCTCTGTTCTTCTCCAAATGTGTGGGTGGACTCTCTTTCTCTCTCAAATAAAGAAATCTTAAAAAAAAATCTTTGAAAAGGAAAGAATAAATGTTGATGGAATGTCCTCAGTTAACATCCCATACCTTTGAAGAAACTCCATTTAAAGGTTGCTTGAGGATTTCTATGGTTTTGTGTACTGTATAAAAATATGTGTGTATATATACTTAGATGCATATACACATATACACACATATATATCCAATATATATATTCATTGATTTTATATATAATTCCATGTACATTATGAATTATGTATCCCATTCTATATGTAATACATTAATATGGAAAAGAGAGAGAGAAAGACTGACTCCTGGTTGTGGAATCAAGGAAGAAAATCTTATCAGTCTGGAAAGGAAGTTAAGAGTCAAACAGAAACAAGAATTAAAACAAGAACTACTATGCCATTTCCTACGTGAAAGAGCTCCTGTACTTTGTCAAACAGTGTGGTGATAACGTATTATGATGTCCCAAATTTCCTGTGACCTGACCAAGATTGATACTGAAGTTACTGACATACTTAAATATAAAATCAATATATTTTTTTAAGACTTGTTTATTTATTTTTGAGAGAGAGGGAGAGCAATTGTGGGGGAGAGGTGCAGAGGGAGAGAGAGAAACCCAAGCAGACTCCATGTTGAGTGCAGAGCCTGTTGCAGGGCTCAATCTCAGGACCCCAAGATCACATCCTGAGCTGAAACCAAGAGTTGGTTGCTTAACTGACTATGCCACCCGGGAGCCCCCAATATTTTTAAAACAAATCTTTGTTTTCCTATCTTTCGCCTCCCTGCTTTGTCTTATTTAAAATGCAGTCCTAATGTTTGGGATAGCATAAAATATATAGATGATGCAGTATAAGAATTAGATTTGAGAGGAGGGGGACTTCAAGTAACTTCATAAAATTTTGACCAAAATAATTCATTTTTCATAAATGTATTATCTCTTCTGATAAAGAACCTAAAGAACCCTGAAGCTGGTGATGCATAATTAAATCTGTGAAATATTTCATTCTGTATTGCAGAATCAGCCAATATTCTTCTTTAAGTTTAATATAATGAGTTCACAAATGGGAGAAAAAAATAAACTAATATCTCACAACTTAGTTATCTGAATGCCTTAATATTGCCATAATTTTGTGTGTCTAATTGCCCCTTTGGTTCATTATTAATCTCTTGTTATCTCTCACAGTCAGTGTTTAATATAATCCTAGTCAAGACCACTAGTAGCAAGCAGAGAGATTAGGTATGCAAAGGTCTCAGCTACAATACAATAGAAAAAATATTTTAAGCTTTTTTTATGAAACAACAACAACAACAACAAAAAAGACTGACACTCTTGACTCTGGCCAAGTAATATTGTTGATGCTATGTTCATTAATTATTTATTAAGTACCACTTCTGAACATGGCATTATGCTATGCACTGTTGCCTTATACAAATGAGTAATGACTTAATCCTTGGTCTCAAAGTGCTCATGGTTTAGAAGGGAAGATTTGAAATAGTGTCAATTAACAATAATGCCCGGCTGAATGTGATAAGTACCTAAAGGGAGGTAGGCAGTAAATGCAGAGTGAGTTTCTAAGAGACAGGTCTATCTGACCCACAAGGAGGAATGGAGGCTCTGGGGAGAAGTGACATTCAAACTCAGTGCTGATGAATGGGTAAGCTTTGAATAGATAGATATAAGAAAATTACATTCTGGGTCTGGTGGAACTCATTAATAAAGAATCAAAGTATGTCAAATGTTTAGAATAAGCCAAATGTGAGCTTTAGGTAGAGTATTTATATGGAACTCATAGGGTTTGGGGACATACTGTGTAAGACTGAATGCCAGCATGAGGGTAGATACTTATTTGGAGACTGTGTACAAATGTCAGCATATGAGTGTTCTGTGAACTTCTCTTTATGAAGGACGGCGTGTGTCACAATAGACAACTTATTTTCCGTGGGAAATATTTCAAGCCAGTTCATTAAATTAACCATAAGTGTTGTGGCATCTAATTTGATATATTTTTTAAATTTTATTTGGAAGTTGTTCATTTGGGCTGATTTTAAGGCATTTTCACATTTAAAATCTTATGATTTTATTTTAGTGTTTGAAGAAAAATATTTATTGTACCCAAGTGTAGAGTACATGCACAGCTGAGATTCCAGCTCCCCATTTTCGTTTTTGATGTCTATGTGCCTTATTGCCTTTAGGAATCTGAGCTGAGGTCATCAGCTGGTGACAACCACCCACATGTAAAACAGAATATCAGAAGGAAATATGAAGTTATGAAGAGACTTGACATATTTTAAGAGCTCAGGACACCCCTGCATAATCCATTGTTCATTGATGTGGTCATGAGAATGAGCAGCCCCCCGCCCCCCAGCATCCAAGTTGGATCTGTGTCACTCCAAAGCCAAGCTCAGATAGAAGATTCCTTCCAGAATGAAATGAGATGAAGTACAGCAAAAGAACAAGGCACAGGTTGGAGATTATACACACACACACACACACACACACACACACACACACACATATATATGTGTGTATATATATATATATTTTTTTTTAAACAATTCCTCCATGCTTTCACATAACTTGTGCATAACTCTGATGTGATATTCACTAGCTGCATGCTCTGGTTTTTGAGTTTAACAAAAAGGATGATGCTCTTATTTCCAGTTTGCTAAGGTAAAATTCAAAATAGCCGTAGATCTGGATAGATGCTGGGAGTGGGCACTGCAGCAGGTATATGGAGGCTTTCTCTGGTCCAAGTATCAGTTCTTTAATTGCTGGCTGATGTGATGGTATGCCATGGTCCACCTGGATGGGGTGGTGGAAGGTTACTTAGCGAGTTGTGACAACTTGTCAACCAGCCCTGAATTATTCCATGTTTAACAACTGCTGGGCTGTAATTCGGCATGCCCTTGTCTTAGAGTGATACAGAGCTCCTCTAACAGGCTGATTGTTATTAACTAAATTAATTAAGGAAATGAATATCACTTTTTTTTCTTTCAGTAAGCAGGGTATCCATATGTTGGCTCTATAACTTTTTAATAAGGTCATCCTATTGTGTAGTTACATTTAAAATGACCATCTCAGGGCTGCCATATAGGGGGCCATCCCAAAATTCATGTGATTTGAGCATTTGGAGAAGGATTATTTATGACCCTGTAAAATTTTTTCCTCACAAATGGTTTATTTGCTCTTGGTTTCAATCTAAATCTCATGACACTGTCTTCTCCTACTAGTTAAAGCCCTAGAAGTAGGGAGCTGTGTATTTAATTACATGTTTTAAAGTATTAACAATTCTCTGTCTCAGAAGAGCACTTATATATTCCACTCAGTGACAAAAGGAAAACAAACAAACAAACAAACTGGAGGATGCCTATTTTGGGAGAGGGGAGGGGGAGGTAGGAGGGGAGTTCAAGGAAGTGAGAGACTCTGAGGATAAGAGAATGAGCGGAAAAGAAAGAAGGCAAATCCAAGTAAGAAACAGGAAACTGCACTTTGAGGAACAGAGAAGGATGACGATGCAAATATCCATGACCAGCTGAAGGAAATAGTGTGAAAGGCTTAAGGAAGAAGAAGAACAAGGAGGAGGAGGAGGAGGAGGGGGGAGGGGGAAGGAGACGAAGGAGAACAGATGAAGAGATGGGGAGGAAAACAAAGGAGTCTTAGAAATAAGAGGAAATAACAATGCTAAAAGGGAGAAAAACATGAATGGGAAAGAAGAGATCTAAAGAGATGAAGGGAATGTGAAAATGATAAGAGTACCGAAGACTGGGAGGCAGGCAGTCTTAGATGGACCCTTAACAAAGGGAAGTCAAAGATTTTGAAAGAAGAAAAACACTAACCCTACAGAAATGGAGTTGAGAAAGAGGTAAGAGGCCATTCAACTCTGGGGGGAAATTATGTCCTTTGGGTGTTACTAAGTATTACTCAGTTGATGGATCAGAGTCAGCAGAGTGATTAAGAAGAAACCCCAGCACCCTATACTAAACTGAGAGCATGTAGAGACCTTGGGTTCATCAATAACTGTCTAAAAAGAAAATAAAGTAGAAAGAAACATCTTGGGGAAACCACCAAAGATAGTCTAGTGATTAGTTCTAGAGTGTTAATTAGGAAAAAAGCTATTTGTTCTTTTATCCACCAACCGTAAAGAGATTGACAAGATCTATGGGCAGCCATTTGATTATATCTTAATACATAATACAAACAACTGGGGAATCACATGCTGGTGAGCTCGCGGAGCAGGTGGAGGGACAACAAATAGTAAGAGAAAGATTTAGGCTGCTTGAGCTAGTAGAACTGCCGGAAAGAAAATTAGAATGTGAAATGCACTTCTGTCTAATTACAGCAGGACATGAAATAAAATTTTAAATGTGTTAGAGATGAATTAAGTCCACTCGTTTGAAAATATATTAGGGCATCTTCTGGGGATGCATGTAGCCTGGGGTTGTGACTTACTGATTTTTTTTCAGTTATTTTGAAGCTAGGATAGATGATTGTGGGGTCATCCGTAGATGGATATATTACTTCTAAGTTTGTGGCAAAAATGGCAGTCAAGGCCATAATAATAATATATATGAAAACGTACATTTGCAACAGGGGATGTTTTAAAAGGATGACCGCTCTTCGAAGAATAGATGCGGAAACAAAAATAACTGATTTTGCCCTACTTCATGCTTTTGACTCTCTACAAGCTTCGTGCTTTATATTATAGTGGCATAGCTCAGTCACCTAGTATCATGCCTTGTGGATGGTGAACCCTTCCGTAAATCAACGGATTAGTTACTTAACACGTGTTCAAGAGATTGGACACAGTAATTGATCGGGGACACGGACACACAAGGCACAGAAAGAAGTAAAAAGAAAGGAAGGAAAGGGAAAGACAGGAAAAAGGAAGGAGGCAGGAAAGAGGGGAAAGAATTGGATACACATTTTTAAACAATTTGAATCAAAACTTGGTAAGCAATTTGAAAAAGATAGGATAGGTGATATGGAGCACGCTCTAACGGGTACGTCATTTTGAATATCTGTGTGTTTTCTTAAAAACACAGAAAAATTGAAGAGGATCCTATACAAATATTTAACGATAAAGAAAATAAAATATTTAAGGAGGGGTGAAAGGGAACAATATTTAAGCTAGGAAAATCAGTAGTGGTGATCAAATATAAAGTTATTTTTATCAAAAATCTAAAGAGTAGCAGCCTCACCTAATCCACGTACTACACTAACTCTCTGCACCTTTGCAGGTATACTCTAAAGGATTTGTATGGCACTTATAATGAACTCCTAGGGCATATTTTGCTTCCAGTCTCACCTTGAACTAGTACATATAAATAAGATTGAAACAGAAAATGTCTACATATGATAGTTCAGGATGAACAGGAACAAATACATTGAAAAATGTGTACGTTTTTGTTATTCATTCAACAAACACTTGTTCAGTTCCCGTTATGCACTAGATGCAGGAGATAAGAAAGGCAGTGGCAATGAGGAGGACACCCTGGGCACTTTCACGGAGGGAGTGGATAGTACTTGTAAATAGTGTGGTCCTGAATAAAGAGACCTTTAAGACTTACTATAGTTCTGGTAATCCATTAACACTAGTCTGAGCTGTGTAAAGGAATGATAATTAACACATAGATCTGTGAACTGCTGCACGACAAGGGGGTTAGGGCTCCCCCATGCTGGATTCTAAGCCAGGTGGGAAAGAACGTTTAGATGAAGTGGATTAACATAAGATGCTGTAAAGCTTAGAGGGCCTTGATAAGAAGGTTCTGACAATCACAACAAAGAGAACACTTCTGAATCAAGATGGCTCCCTTTTGGATGGGAAAATGGGCCAGTTAAAGGACAGGATAATGAATCTCATGAGAAAACGAGATAAAACCCTTTTATAGATCAGATATTTTCTAGTTAAAAAATAAAACTGTTCAGCAACTTATGACTAGAAAAAATACTGTGGCATAAATGGAATCACTGTATAATAGCAATTTTCGAAGTTGGCTGTATTGCTCAAGGATTTTGAGTGTATATGTGATTTGATCTGTGGTGGTATTTCAGCAGATGTAGGTATTTCAGCAGTGTTCTTGAGGTGAATTGAATGTGTATCCAAGGTTATGAATATTGTTATGAATTTAAATATAACATATTATAAGAAATTCCAGTCATATTTTGCGTCAAGTTTTGTGTTCCTGTTTGTGTATGTATGTGAGTTTGTGTGTGCATATGCGTGTTTTCTTTCCCTTAAGATTATTAGGTTAAGAGGGAGGAGAAAGTATTCTGAGAGGGAAGATTTACGACAGCTGAATTTTGGAATTAGCTGAATTTGGTAATGCTCCTGGTTATTCAACTTATCACATACAACTTGGATGATTATTTAATCTTACCATATCCCAACTTTGTCAATCATAAAAAATTCATAAAAATAGGACCTCATAAGTTTGTTATGATAATCAAATGAGTTAATGTATGTATAGTCTCATTTAGGCTTTGTGACATTATTAGGGAAGGAATAATGGGGAGTACATTTTGAGAAATGTGGGAAAGGCAGTGCAGAAAGTGGACCTTGACCCATCTTCTTATAATTCAATAAAAGAGAAACTGATAAGAACATGCACACGAGATAAACGAGATATTAAGAACCAGGCGTTTATAGTTATACTAAGCATTGTTGTGGTCTACTTTTAATGTAGATAATAGGATGCTCTTTTTTAGTGTTGGGAGGAAGATAGTATGTATTTCCTTCCCTAGAATCTCTTTTAAAGTAGCATGATTGGGACGCCTGGGTGGCTCAGTTGGTTAAGCAGCCTTCGGCTCAGGTCATGATCCCAGGGTCCTGGGATCAAGTCCCACATCGGGCTCCTTGCTCAGCAGGGAGCCTGCTTCTCCCTCTGCCTCTGCCTGCCTCTCTGTCTGCCTGTGCTCACACTCTCTGACAAATAAATAAATAAAATCTTAAAAAAAAAAAAAGTAGCATGATTTTTGGAATAAATAGAGCTTAGAGGAAATTTTCATGTAATACCATTTCATGCTAAGCAATTGATGGCCAAAAGCATTTTGATGTGGCAAATAAAAAAAAAAAAGAACTACTGTAACAAAGATAACATTTGTCTTTAGAGTATATATATTCAATGTCCATAGGCCTAGAACTTAATTTGATAAGCCACTGGAAATATTAGATTTCCTAATTTTATATTTCTATTTTATTATCTGTCCCATCCATGCTTCCAAAATGTTTCAAGTCATGTTGAAGGAAAAATTGACAGTGTCTTTAAGAGAAGTTTTTTTAAAAAGCTTCTTGACTGATTTGAGCAGCAATCCAAATAAATCACACAATCATTATAAAATATTTCCAAATGCCTTTTCTCTACCTATCAACGTGCTTTGTTCTGTGATTGATCAGAGAAATGATGTAAAAGTCAACCCCAGCCCTTGAGTTGTTGGCAATTTAGATGACGATATAGGGATAATATTGATGAGAGAGTTATTTAGCATTTATTTCCATGTTTCTGACAGTAATGCAAAACCTTTTGGAAAAAAAGAGAAGAAGCTGAAGTAAACAAGGGGTGTAGAAAGGAAGTAGGATTGAAGAAATGTCATGGAACTAGGGTCTGCAAGATGAATGGGACTTGAATAATGAAACTCATTAAGGCAAGCACAATTAATAATGTTGCAATAATTCTTTAGGCCATCCAACTCTACATGAGATGGACATTTATTTTCACCATATATATATTTATATATCTTCATGTTTTCTCCATATATATTTATCTATATATCCTTACCATATATATGTAGAAAACAAGTTGTGTGTGTGTGTGTGTGTGTGTGTGTGTGTGTGTATGTATTACCAGAAAGATGGAATGGTATTGTGGGAAATACTTGCACCTGTTTTCCTTTACTTAATTTGATAACATACCACTTTCAGAGATTCTGTGACCTTTCATACTCTGAATAGTCCCCTGCCCTGTGTGTCTGCTATCAAAAAATGTGATCAATTATATTTGCTTTTATTAATGCCAATTCAACTGGTCAAACAAGCCATAGATCTCTTTATATTAGTGATGCCCATTTATAATTTTATGTTTTTTTAAATTTTTTATATTTCCCTTTTCATGAATTGCTTATTCAGAATATTTACTAATTTTCATTGATTTGCTCTTAATTATTTATAAAACTTCATTTTATATTAACTTTTTATCATTTCACACATTATTTTCTCTGTATGTGTGCTTTCTATATATATGTATATATATATTTATATTTATATATAAATATAAATTTATATATATAAATGCATATTTTAATCCAGTTGTTTTTCTGTGATTCTTCTATTATAAGAAAATTTTCTTCTATCAAGAAAGTTGCAGACATGCATGCAATTTTCTTCCCTGCTTAAAAGTTTCTTCCCTGCTATGACTTACATTTTCCTTTGCTTGCTAAAGAAGTTCTTCTCAACCCCAAGTGTATACAAATAGGATAGAAAGTTGTTAAGTAGAAATTATATTAATAAGGCTTATTAAGCAGTATCGACTATATTGATTTATGTTTAAGAATATACCACAGTGCTTCTAGCACATAGAAAATGTGTTAAAAGTGTAAAGTACAAGGGCGCCTGGGTGGCTCAGTCAGTTAAACGCCCAATTCTTGGTTTGGGCTCAGGTCATGATCTCAGGGTTGTGAGATGGGGCTCCAGCGTGGAGCCTGCTGAAGACTCTCTCTCCCTCTCCTTCTGCTCCTTCTTCCCGCCCCGCTCCCTCAAATATAAAGTATTTTGCATCAGTCAGCAATTGCTCTCTAGAGGAAAAAAAAAACACAAAAACAAAAACTCTCAGTAACATTTGGCAATAAGCATTTTCTTCTTGTGAATCTTCATTGTCTGAAAAGTCTATGTTCCTTTGGCCCGGGCTTGGCTGTGTGCTTATGGACTGACCCACTACATTTTACTTGTGGTTCAGGTGAAGCTCTTTTTATGATAGCAACCACAGTGAAAAGGGGCAATTTCTCTGCACAAGCATTAGGTTTGCAAATATCCCTTTGGCTAAAGTAAGTCAGAGACTGATAACCAAGTTCAGGAGTGAGGAAGAAAGTTTTACCTTTGGAGGAGGGAGGCTTCAAGGCAGTGTGCGTGGGTCAGTGTTGGCTAAAGAAATAGCCCATAATTCAATCTGATCCATGCAAACATATCTAAAGGCACCTGCATTCATATATACATACATTTATGAGCATAAATACCTAGGAATGTAATATAAACTATGGTAGAATTTGTTGAATGCCAAATGCTTAATCATATTTTTTAGAGATCATCTCCAAAGAGCAAACTCCTGCAAAGACTGAAATTAGTACTTCTGTGCTTAAAAGTAGCATTTTATATCTGTTCCGACAGTTACTTTACTCCACTTGTTTTACCTGTGTCTGTTCAATTATAAATAGGTAGAAACCATGTACTGGTCAGGAATCTAGACCGTGGTGGTCTTCTATTTCACTGAGCTCTTTTGTACCCAGGTTTGATAGAGATTTCAACATTGTATCTGTTTTCTGCATATATTCAGCGTTATACTATTTGATCAATTTTTTAAAGGTATCTGTGGTATCATCACTCGGGATGGTGTTTCACAAAGTTACAGATTTGGGGAAGAGTTTTCTATAATAACATGCTCCCCAAACCTTTTTCACATTTCAGACTTAAGGAAAACTTTGCGTCACTTACATGCATGTACACACACACACACACACACACACACTGCTCTTGACCTGAGAAAAGCAACATTTATGAAAGAGGAAAAAGGGGTAAACACAGGTTAAATGTTAGCCAAATAATCCATAGACCTTTTAAAATGTATTATCAAGCGATCAAGCTGGAGGTAACGAAGCAGTGCCAAGAAAAATGCTTAAAGAGCTTGCCAAGGAGCCAGATGCTCCTACTGCTAAATTATCTCCTGCAGATTGGCACGGACGTCTTACAACTGGCACAGCCATAGGTATCACTCACACCACACCGCCATATGGTTTGAGCTAATTATTTAAAAATAGTTTGCTTCTTATGGGGCAAATGTGAATATTCTGTATACATTGATTTTATTCTCCAAGGAAGTCAGTGGGGATTTTTGGGTTGTTTTCTTTTGTTTTGCTTTATTTTGGTAAGACACGAGAAGGAAATGATATGTTTGGAGATAGACTTGTTTCCCTTAAATATAGGGCATTACATAAAAGTGACATATAATTCATTGGTGCCAGTTTTTGCTACCACGACTTACATGTTCTCTTCGCTCAACCCCTTTTTGAAAATTGTCTTATAAGACTCCAACAAAGTGGGTGAAATGTTAAAATTTAATGGGTTTAAAATATTGATATGCTATGTAATGGGCAGCTAAACAAACAGAAGCACCTGCTTGTGATTTGTAATCTGTTTTAGTATCTTATGGATATATCCTGAGGCAAGTACTTGTAGCACAAACTATTTAATCGATTTGTATGTAATTGAGAATGCTGTAGTATATTAATAACAATTAAAAGTTATTGATACTCTTTCTAGTATATTTTGCCTTTATACAAATAACATTTTGAGGTGCGTTAAATGCATGATAGTCTTTCCCACTGAAGCCAGTGGATTTAAGTAAAAATTCTTAGTGTATTAATGCAAATTTAAACAACGTTACCTTTGCTTCCATACAGTGGCTACACTATTATTTTTCTAAGTGCGTCCTCAATCTTTCAAAATATTGGCTTATATGTTTATCCAAAGATCGAAAAACTTTCAAAACTCTTATTTTTATTTTAAACAGGTCTTACTTCCTTAGATATTATGGAGCACGCTGCCAAGTGCAAAAAAGGACTAGAAAGAAGCAGAACAACACTTTGGTAAGGTTCATACAAAATAGAAGAGCTGAGACACTTTTCTATAAACACATCTTTTTCGTGTACTCAAAAATATTTCATCGTGTAGGTGGCAAGTTTATTTTGGGGAGAATTTTGAGGAATGAAAGGGTTTAACATGCCACATAATAGCAGCTTGTGTTGGTGATAATAATTGGGTAATGCAGAGCATAAAGAAATATGAAAATCCCCCAATTTATTTTTCCTGTAGGATATTGAAAATTAAAGGGGGAGCCTACTTAATTTAATGCCAAGTGTGTTTACGAACATACATATTGAAATTAAACATAAAAGAAAAGAATTTAGGTTATTTACATGGTGGTGTCAACATACCTGTATCATTACTTAGCAAGGATTTCTTATTAAGAGGATTTAAAATTACCATTCTATAAGACTTGTGATATCAGAATTCTGCAAAAAGAATAAAAGATTCCTTTTCCTTGCTACACTCAATGTAGGTTGTAATGATTTTTGCAATGTCAGCATATACCCAAGAACACACATGCATCCAAAGCGTACATATACAATATATCCATATAAATCTAAATTTACCAATGCACTATACAATTTATTATATTTTGATGTTAAATGGATAGTTTATATTTTAAGTGGCTAGTGTACAAACTTATGAGCTTCTCTTGGGAAATTATGTTTCATGTGTAATTCATGTGCAGTATTTTACCTAAGATTAAGCAATATTATAATAGGTATATTGAGGTATGTAGGTACATATTGAATCCATTGGAGAACCAGCTGCCATTTGAAAAACAAGGACCGGATTAGGAAATACTATTATTATTATTAAAGCAATGAATACCAGATTTTTAAAGAGACTTTTAAAGTACAGGATGATTTTCTTTAGCCAGACGGAAGACTTTCCCCTGGGACCTTGTTTGCCAGGAATACTGGGTGGGAAATACCAGCAGCTGGCATGATAATGAGTCCACTTCACTGCAAATGAGTTCATTATTATTCCATTCCTGCAGTCTTGTAATTCACAGTTGCATGTCATTTATACATAAATAAAAAATAGGTATTATATATAGCTAAACTCTGGCAATCTACAAGAGCAACATTTACAAACATAAGGGACAAACTGAGAAACATATGCAAATGAAGCTGGATGATAATGGGAAAACACAAAGTTTAAATGTTCCACACAACAGCCCTTCTTATTAAAAAAATTCCAAATCAACTCGGTATGAATTTGCATTTTCCATAATTGGGATTCAGCTTTGTTTTGTCATTGTATCAACCAGAGGTTGGAAGAGAATATGGTTTTTGGACTATGATTTCTCAGGAACTTTATATGAAAGAAAATTTTGTTAGCTTAATATGAAAAATAGGTTCACTTATACATAACTAATTAAACTTAACAATAACTGGAAATAACAGTTTTTCATTTCTTAATGCTTTCTGACTTTAGCAGATCACGGGACAGAATTTGGGAATAAAACAGAAAAAAGAAAGCCTTGAAATAAATGATACTGGGATTTGGTAATGCACAGCTCATTTGGGACAGAACAATGAAAAAGTGAGCATCAACACATTCACACCTGGTAGAGACTTTGGAAATTCAAACTATTTAAACAGAAGTTAAATCCAAAATGACTTTGTTATAATGAAAATGAAATAGAAAATGAGTATGTTAGATAATAGGTAGCATTAAAATGCTGTTCTGGATATTATCAAATGCAAACAATATGTAAAAGAAAAACAGTTTAAACAGTTTAATGTAAATCATTTTAAAGTAAAACAAAGTATGAGAAATATAACTTAAGACATCATACCCAACAAATCGGTAATATCTTTTCGTACTTAGCATAATACATAAACATAGAAAAAAAAGTTTAATTGTAGGGCTCTTGGTTGATAAAAAAATTAAGTGTAAAACAAACAAACTTTGTAACAATAAATGTATTAAATGATGAAATTACTTAGAAAATTTAGAAATTGTCAGAGTGGAAAAACAATGTTGAAATACAGCAAATTACTTAACTGTGCACCAGGAGAAAAAAATACCAAATATTTCCAGTACAGACAAAACGAAATTATCTTGATAATTATTAAAATATTTTCAAAAGACTTTTTTTGTTTCTTTGGAAAATTAAATCAATATTTGATAAAATAAAAATGTTTTAAGCTTTTCTTTTCTTTCTTTAAGATTTTTATTTACTTACTTGCAGAGAGAGAGAGTAGCAGAGGGAAAAGGAGAAGCAGACTCCCGGCTGAGCAGAGAGCCTGATTTGGGATTTGACCGCAGGTCCCTGAGATCATGACCTGAGCCAAAGGCAGACACTTAACTGATTGAACCACCCAGGCACCCCATGTTTTAAGCTTTCGAAAAATGAAATACGACTAGCAAAATTTATGTAAATTGAGTTCCTAGAAAATACAATTGTTTACCTTATTACAGAAAAAAAAGAAATAAATATTAAAACTATTATCCAAGATCCAATTATTCTCATTATTCAGATGTAAAATTATACTTAAAAACAAAACTTGTTTTCCTTTCATTATTTTTCCCCTTTAATTATTTTTTTTTTGATAATTCAAACCATGTGAGCATATAGCAAAGTAGTCTAGAATATGGGAAATAAGAAAACTATTAAGAAATTAAGCTGATGAGGGTTACAGAGCTATACCTTTTTAGCAACAATCAAGGAATGCAATTGGAGAGTAAGAAATCTTGTTATATGAGAGACGTAAAGGGGCACCTGGGTGGCTCAGTTGATTCAGCATCTGCCTTCAGCTCAGGTCATGATCTCGGGGTCCTGGGATCGACCCCTAGGGAGTTTGCTTCTCCCTCTCCTTTTGCCCCTTCCTCCCTGCTCCTTCTCTCTCTCTCAGATAAAATCTTTTAAAAAAATAGATAAAATCTAGGAAATTTAGGAAATATAACAGTATCAATATCAGGAGATACTGACTTATGAAAAATATTGTAGAAATAAACATACAACAGTAAGCAAATGTTAACCTGCCATTGTCAACAGTGTATAAATATTAAAGAATACAAGAAAAGAGGAAGGGTAATTACCAGACATATAACATGACTAAGAAAAGATAGGTTTTAGAAAACGGGAAATTTATTTGATGCATACATATAAAACATTTCCAAATGATGACATTGTTCTTGGTTTACAATAATTTAAAAGTATTACATACAGAGTATCTTTCCAAGGAGATGGGAGGATATTGTTTTAATCTCACAGAATAACATGGACAAAAGATAAAAGTTGATTGTTTGCTCATAATAAATAGTATCATATGACAGACTGCGCTTAGAAATTCATACTCCTGGCCCCAGAGCCATCATGATTACAACAGTCATTTGCGTACTTCTTATACCAAGCCCCTCCTCTGGTTCTGGTCTAAACGTCTAATTTAAAATGACCTTGACATGATTCTTATCTAAAGCACAATAACAATAAAAGGATCAATTCAAAATAGGTAAAACCTCATTATGGAGCTTATTGAATAATTAAGTATAATTATAAGTGTACTGCATAATACATCTATTTTTCCCCCCTTTCTTCTACTCTATCTGTCTCCACTTGAGAATTCATGGCCTCCTTACCAAAGACTGAAATAAGGGAAAGTCTTTGATAGGTCTCTTCTAGGACTTTCTTTACTGTCTTTTTTTGAATATTCTTATATCTTGTGCCTTTTCATAATAGTTAAGGAGAATCTTAGTCTCTTGAGAAGACTTAATAAGACAGCCAGTCCCTTAGAGAGAGACGAGGTGAGGTTTGCCTCATGTACTAAAGTCTGCATGGGGTCTGGCCAGTTATTCCCCAGCACGGGCATATCTTGGTAGGATGTTAACCTCTCTACTCAGCACAGTCTTTCTCTGGGTGCACTTCATTCTACCTTAGTGAGTCTCTATAGGAAATCCTGGTACTAAACAACAGTTTCATAGTTGGTCTGAACAGAGAAAATTATTCTCTGTTACAAAAACTTCACAAATGTCATGATGCATTCTGTGTGATACTGGAAATTTTCCCACCTGGCTGGACAGCCTGGTATTTTATGGTTGATTTGTTATCCACTATCATGTAAATTGCATTCCTCCTCTAAAACTGGAATATCTTTTCTAATTTTCTGATAATGTGTATTCTGCAAACTTTTGAAATATATAATGTCTATTCATGTGACATGAATTTGGATAAACTCTGGTGTCATTTGAAATTGTGAAACACAAAACTCTTTGCAAACATTTAGATTCATTTTATATATCCAAACACACCATATGTTATTCAAGTACTTTGAATATCCCCATAGATTTTTTTGCTGCCATGAGTGCTTTCCATTCTTCTACTTAGAAAAGCCAAAAGGAAAAAAAAAAATAAAATGAAGGAAATCTTTAATAACTAGGAGGAATATGAAAGTAAAAAGTTATACCTGTTGGGAATTAGATTATCTGTAATCTTACCAAATGAGTATCTGCGCAAGCCTGGAATGGAAATTCTCAAGGGTGCAAAATATTATTTCTCCCAAATGTTTCTTTGGATTCAAGACAGTAATTGTTCAACTCCTTCCAAACCCTAGGTAGATAACATTTGACTCATACAATTGTTTCTTTCCTCTGAAAATGCCCTTAGTACACAGGATAACAGTGCTTGGCTGTTCTAGAAATGGTGGTTTGTCTGATTTTTTGGGTTTATAAACTACAGTCTCACAGTCTTAAACTCATCATTCTCTGTGATTGTGTTCTTCTACCCTTATATTAATACTAATATCCAATATTAGCCCTAAAATGTCAATGCTCTGGTTCATCATTAGCTTTAAAATACATGTACATTCTGGGAAGGTATCTCCCTCCACAATAATGTGGAACTTGCAACTATTAGCTCCTGAATCATGGACTCACTGTTTTTTTGACTCACTTTATACAGAAATCATCTGGCATGTGTCCAGGGACAAAACAGTGCATGCACATCAGCTCCTATCTTTTCTTAGGAATGAACAAGGCAGTGGAAGGGGTCAGCAGACCACTGTCACCCATAGACCCCTAGGCAGCCCCTCTCCGATGTGTCTTTTTTTTTTTTTTTTTTTTATTGTATTTTATTTTTTTTTTATTTTAATAAACATATAATGTATTTTTATCCCCAGGGGTACAGGTCTGTGAATCGTCTGGTTTACACATTTCACAGCACTCATCATAGCACATACCCTCCCCAATGTCCATTTCCCCACCACCCTCTCCCATCCCCCTTCCCCCCCGCAACCCTCAGTCTGTTTCTTGAGATTGAGTCTTTTATGGTTTGTCTCCCTCCCAATCCCATCTTTTCATTTTTTCTTTTCCTACCTCCCCCCAAACCCCCCCACCTTGCATCTCCACTTCCTCATATCAAAGAGATCATATGATAGTTATATTTCTCCGATTGACTTATTTCGCTAAGCATGATACCCTCTAGTTCCATCCACGTCGTCGCAAATGGCAAGATTTCATGTCTTTTGATGGCTGCATAGTATTCCATTGTGTATATATACCACATCTTCTTTATCCATTCATCTGTTGATGGACATCTAGGCGCTTTCCACAGTTTGGCTATTGTGGACATTGCTGCTATAAACATTCGGGTGCACGTGCCCCTTCGGAGCACCACGTTTGTATCTTTAGGATATATACCCAGGAGTGCAATTGCTGGGTCGTAGGGTAGCTCTATTTTCAGTTTTTTGAGGAACCTCCACACTGTTTTCCAGAGTGGTTGCACCAGCTTGCATTCCCACCAACAGTGTAGGAGGGTTCCCCTCTCTCCGCATCCTCGCCAGCATCTGTCATTTCTTGACTTGTTAATTTTAGCCATTCTGACTGGTGTGAGGTGGTATCTCATTGTGGTTTTGATTTGTATTTCCCTGATGCTGAGTGATGTGGAGCATTTTTTCATGTGTCTGTTGGCCATCTGGATGTCTTCCTTGCAGAAATGTCTGTTCATGTCCTCTGCCCATTTCTTGACTGGATTATTTGTTCTTTGGGTATTGAGTTTGATAAGCTCTTTATAGATTTTGGATACGAGCCCTTTATCTGATATGTCGTTTGCAAATATCTTCTCCCATTCTGTCAGTTGTCTTTTGGTTTTGTTAACTGTTTCCTTTGCTGTGCAAAAGCTTTTGATCTTGATGAAATCCCAATAGTTCATTTTTGCCCTTGCTTCTGTCGCCTTTGGCGATGTTCCTAGGAAGAAGTTGCTGCGGTGGAGGTCAAAGAGGTTGCTGCCTGCATTCTCCTCAAGGATTTTGATAGATTCCTTTCGCACATTGAGGTCCTTCATCCACTTTGAGTCTATTTTCGTGTGTGGTGTAAGGAAATAGTCCAATTTCATTTTTCTGCATGTGGCTGTCCAATTTTCCCAGCACCATTTGTTGAAGAGGCTGTCTTTTTTCCATTGGATATTCTTTCCTGCTTTGTCGAAGATTAGTTGACCATAGAGTTGAGGGTCTATTTCTGGGCTCTCTATTCTGTTCCATTGGTCTATATGTCTGTTTTTGTGCCAGTACCATACTGTCTTGATGATGACAGCTTTGTAATAGAGCTTGAAGTCTGGAATTGTGATACCACCGACTTTGGCTTTCTTTTTCAATATTCCTTTGGCTATTCGAGGTCTTTTCTGGTTCCATATAAATTTTAGGATTATTTGTTCTATTTCTTTAAAAAAAATGGATGGGATTTTGATAGGGATTGCATTAAATGTGTAGATTGCTTTAGGTAAAATAGACATTTTCACAATATTTGTTCTTCCAATCCATGAGCATGGAATATTTTTCCATTTCTTTGTGTCTTCCTCAATTTCTTTCATGAGTACTTTATAGTTTTCTGAGTATAGATTCTTTGCCTCTTTGGTTAGATTTATTCCTAGGTATCTTATGGTTTTGGGTACGATTGTAAATGGGACTGACTCCTCAATTTCTCTTTCTTCTGTCTTGTTGTTAGTGTAAAGAAATGCGACTGATTTCTGTGCATTGACTTTATATCCTGACACTTTACTGAATTCCTGTATAAGTTCTAGCAGTTTTGGAGTGGAGCCTTTTGGGTTTTCCACATATAGTATCATATCATCTGCAAAGAGTGATAGTTTGACTTCTTCTTTGCCGATTTGGATGCCTTTAATTTCTTTTTGTTGTCTGATTGCTGAGGCTAGGACTTCTAGTACTATGTTGAACAGCAGTGGTGATAACGGACATCCCTGCCGTGTTCCTGACCTTAGCGGAAAAGCTTTCAGTTTTTCTCCATTGAGAATGATATTTGCGGTGGGTTTTTCATAGATGGCTTTGATAATGTTGAGGTATGTGCCTTCTATCCCTACACTTTGAAGAGTTTTAATCAGGAAGGGATGCTGCACTTTGTCAAACGCTTTTTCAGCATCTATTGAGAGTATCATATGGTTCTTACTCTTTCTTTTATTAATGTATTGTATCACATTGATGGATTTGCGGATGTTGAACCAACCTTGCAGCCCTGGAATAAATCCCACTTGGTCGTGGTGAATAATCCTTTTAATGTACTGTTGGATCCTATTGGCCAGTATTTTGGTGAGAATTTTCGCATCTGTGTTCATCAAGGATATTGGTCTGTAATTCTCTTTTTTGGTGGGATCCTTGTCTGGTTTTGGGATCAAGGTGATGCTGGCCTCATAGAATGAGTTTGGAAGTTTTCCTTCCATTTCTATTTTTTGGAACAGTTTCAGGAGAATAGGAATTAATTCTTCTTTAAATGTTTGGTAGAATTCCCCTGGGAAGCCGTCTGGTCCTGGACTTTTGTTTGTTTGGAGATTTTTGATGACTGTTTCAATCTCCTTACTGGTTATGGGTCTGTTCAGGTTATCTATTTCTTCCTGGTTCAGTTGTGGTAGTTTATACATCTCTAGAAATGTATCCATTTCTTCCAGGTTGTCAAATTTGTTGCCATAGAGTTGCTCGTAGTATGTTCTTATAATTGTTTGTATTTCTTTGGTGTTGGTTGTGATCTCTCCTCTTTCATTCATGATTTTATTTATTTGCGTCCTTTCTCTTTTCTTTTTGATAAGTCTGGCCAGGGGCTTATCAATCTTATTAATTCTTTCAAAGAACCAGCTCCTAGTTTTGTTGATTTGTTCTATTGTTTTTTTAGTTTCTATTTCATTGATTTCTGCTCTGATCTTTATGATTTCTCTTCTCCTGCTGGGTTTAGGCTTTCTTTGTTGTTCTCTCTCCAGCTCCTTTAGGTGTAGGGTTAGGTTGTGTATTTGAGACCTTTCTTGTTTCTTGAGAAAGGCTTGCACTGCTATATATTTTCCTCTCAGGACTGCCTTTGTTGTGTCCCACAGATTTTGAACTGTTGTGTTTTCATTATCATTTGTTTCCATGAATTTTTTCAATTCTTCTTTAATTTCCTGGTTGACCCATTCATTTTTTAGAAGGATGCTGTTTAGTCTCCATGTATTTGCGTTCTTTCCAAATTTCCTCTTGTGATTGAGTTCGAGCTTCAGAGCATTGTGGTCTGAAAATATGCAGGGAATGATCTCGATCTTTTGGTACTGATTGAGACCTGATTTATGACCCAGGATGTGGTCTATTCTGGAGAATGTTCCATGTGCACTAGAGAAGAATGTATATTCTGTTGCTTTGGGATGGAATGTTCTGAATATATCTGTGATGTCCATCTGGTCCAGTGTGTCATTTAAGGCCTTTATTTCCTTGTTGATCTTTTGCTTAGATGATCTGTCCATTTCAGTGAGGGGAGTGTTAAAGTCCCCTGCTATTATTGTATTACTGTCGATGTATTTCTTTGATTTTGTTAGTAATTGGTTTATATAGTTGGCTGCTCCCATGTTAGGGGCATAGATATTTAAGATTGTTAGATCTTCTTGTTGGACAGACCCTTTGAGTATGATATAGTGTCCTTCCTCATCTCTTATTATAGTCTTTGGCTTAAAATCTAATTGATCTGATATAAGGATTGCCACCCCAGCTTTCTTCTGATGTCCATTAGCATGGTACATTGTTTTCCACCCCCTCACTTTAAATCTGGAGGTGTCTTCGGGTCTAAAATGAGTTTCTTGTAGGCAGCATATTGATGGGTTTTGTTTTTTTATCCATTCTGATACCCTGTGTCTTTTGATTGGGGCATTTAGCCCATTAACATTCAGGGTAACTATTGAGAGATATGAATTTAGTGCCATTGTATTGCCTGTAAGATGATTGTTACTGTATATTGTTTCTGTTTCTTTCTGATCTACTACTTTTAGGGTCTCTCTTTGCTTAGAGGACCCCTTTCAATATTTCCTGTAGAGCTGGTTTGGTGTTTGCAAATTCTTTCAGCTTTTGTTTGTCCTGGAAGCTCTTTATCTCTCCTTCTATTTTCAATGATAGCCTAGCCGGATATAGTATTCTTGGCTGCATGTTTTTCTCGTTTAGTGCTCTGAATATATCATGCCAGTTCTTTCTGGCCTGCCAGGTCTCTGTGGATAGGTCCGCTGCCAATCTAATGTTTTTACCCTTGTATGTTACAGACTTCTTTTCCCGGGCTGCTTTCAGGATTTTCTCTTTGTCGCTAAGACTTGTAAATTTTACTATCAGGTGACGAGGTGTGGACCTATTTTTATTGATTTTGAGGGGCGTTCTTAGCATCTCCTGGATTTTGATGTTTGTTCCCTTTGCCATATTAGGGAAATTCTCTCCAATAATTGTCTCCAATATACCTTCTGCTCCCCTCTCTCTTTCTTCTTCTTCTGGAATCCCAATTATTCTAATGTTGTGTCGTCTTATGGTGTCACTTATCTCTCGAATCCTCTCCTCGTGTTCCAGTAGTTGTTTGTCTCTCTTTTGCTCAGCTTCTTTATTCTCTGTCATTTGGTCTTCTATGTCACTAATTCTTTCTTCTGCCTCATTTATCCTGGCAGTGAGAGCTTCCATTTTTGATTGCACCTCATGAATAGCCTTTTTGATTTCAACTTGGTTAGATTTTAGTTCTTTTATTTCTCCAGAAAGGGCTTTTATCTCTCCGGAGAGGGTTTCTCTAATATCTTCTATGCCTTTTTCGAGCCCGGCTAGAACCTTGAGAATTGTCATTCTGAACTCTAGATCTGTCATGCTACCTATGTCTGTATTGATTAGGTCTCCAGCCTTCGGTACGGCCTCTTGTTCTTTTTTTTGAGGTGAGTTTTTCCGCCTTGTCATTTTGTCCAGGTAGGATTTGCTTTCTCCTGCTGTGGAATTCCGCTGTTCTTGGTGACTGAAGTTGGTTTTGGATGGTTTCTTGTTGATCTTCTGGGGGAGGGGCCTGTTGTAGTGATTCTCAAGTGTCTTTGCCGCACGCGGAATTGCACCGCCCTTGCCAGGGGCCGGGCTAAGTAATCCGCTCGGGTTCGCTTTCGGGAGCTTTTGTTCCCTGAGCGCTTTCCGTAGAGTTCCGGAGGACGGGAATGAAGATGGCGGCCTCCCAATCTCTCGGCCCGAAGGAGCCGAGAGCTTGGGGTTCCGCTCCTCAGTGCGCTGTCAGAGCAAAGCGCCCAATAGCCCCGCCTCCCTGGCTTGCGGTCGCGCCTCGAGGAAAGCAGTCAATTGTTGGAGCTGGAGAAAAGCGCCGGGTCGCTTTTGTCTCCGCGGCCTCCGGCCGCGCTCCGAGTCCACCCAGCCTGCGACCGGCACAAGGTAACCCCGGGCTTAGAGCTCACTCCTCGGCTTTGTCGCTATAGCCGGCTTCCCCACTCTAATACCTGCGAGCTCTGCGGCACTCAGACACCCCCAGTCCTTCTGTGACCCCGCGGGTCCTGGGGTTATGCTGACCCCGCCTGGGTTTCCCCCCAGTTTAGCCTCTGGAGCGATGTCTCCCAGTGGAGCCGACTTTTAAAAGTCCCGGTTTTGTGCTCCGTCGCTCCGCCGCTTGCCGGGTGCCGGCCCCTCCCCCCGGGGTCTATCTTCCCGTCGCTTTGGATTCACTTCTCCGCAGGTCCTACCTTTCAGAAAGTGATCGATTTTCTGTTTCTGGGATTGTTGCTCTTCTTCTCTTCGATTTCCCGTTGGATTTATAGGTGTTCACAATGGTTAGATAAGCTATCTAGCTGATCTCCTGCTACCCGATGTCGTCTCAGCCTGCTACTTCTCCGCCATCTTGACTCTCCGATGTGTCTTTGATGTTTGCCAGACTTTGTGATGTTGGCCCCTAGGCTTTAGAGCTCATGCTTGGAGTGTCACCAGCTTCTCAAAACTGAACTCTGTCACTTTCATCTGCATTTAGGGATTAAGACTGCATGGTCTCAGCCAGGACAGCTCTCCGCTTCCTCCCATCCTCCATTCCCTGTCTGCGCCTTGCCCCAGACACCTCTGTATACATTCAACTCAGAGTCCTTACTCCACTGAAAATAAATAAACAAGTGAATGCCCACAACTGTAGTCCAGCAGTCTGGAGCACCAAGGGAAGCTATCGCTGCTGCCTCCAGTGTCCCACACCACTTGGACTTACTGAAGCACGCCTCGACGTAATTCCAAATGTGTAGTCAAAGCGAGGGCCATGTGTTTAAACAGTGAGGTCATAGTACCTTTGTGGATACCCTAAATCATGGGGGAGTTCAGGGAATTTTGAACTGCCCCATCCATTCAGGCATATTTGGGAAGAATGTTTTGACTAATTGGGACACAATATTCAATTAAATTGGGAAACGGGAGCTGGAGCATAGAATAATTGGTAATGCTGCTATCTGATGGAAGTGACACTTTGGAGAAAGTTAGGCCAAGTTTGTTTCACCTTCAACTGGTACAGAGATGGAGAGTAAACCTGAAAAATAAGGAACTAAAAAAGTCATTTGTTAAAATAAATGTAATGAATTCAATTAAAGAGGTGCTAAAAATCATCTCAGAGAGTGTGACTATTTAAGAAGTAAGAGAGGTAAAGAAATACAGCATTTATTTAAAAGCCAAGAAAAACAATACATCTTTGCATTTTATAAAACCTGTTTACATTAAAGCATAAATTTGTATAAATTACAAACCTACTTTATGTACCTAGTAATTTATGCATAATATGTTATATACATAGTAAATTGGTCTAAAAAATTATACCGAAATCTGTGAGCAGACTGATTCCATTGTGTAAAATAATAACTCTTATCAAGAAAGTGGGAAGTGTTAATAATATGTAAAACAAGGTATTTTCTGTATTGATTTAATATAATTTTTCTTTTTGGGAATTAAAAAAATACATGCTGTTTCTGTTTTGTTTATGGCTTAAAGACTGTTTTGATAATAAAGAGTTCCAACTATAGGGTCCTAGCAAGCCAAAGGAAACAGAAAAATTGACATAGTAGCATGAAGTTTCTGACAAATGAGAAGCCATCTTAAATACTATATTCGCATACGGCACTAGAAATTAAAGTAAGTTAGAGAAGTGACTATTGATATATTTGAAGGCTAGAAAGCTGTAATTAAGATGTTTTAACTCTAATAGTGAATTTAAATTAAACGTCAAAACCCCAAAACCAAATGTAGGGAATGCATAAACTGGACAATAAAGTGGCAACAACCAAAACAAATAATGAATTTTATTGACATCGAAAGAACAGAAAACAAATCAAGAAAAATAGTTCCTGATCATTGTTTTCTCCTAAATAATCTTAAGTGATTTCCAAGAAAAAGAAGCTAATTTTTTTCTTTTTTTATTCTTGAATTTAATAAAAGATTATCAACAGAGTACGTCCAAGGTCTGTCATCTTTTCATTGAATATTATTAATATCCAATTGGGCATTTTAATTTCAAGCCTCCTGGTCTTTTTCTAGTTCCAATTGTGTTCAATTTTGTTTTTCATTACATTTGTTTAGCTATTTATAGCAGGATTATTTATCTAAAAATCATCTCCTTTTTATGTGTTCTAAATCAATGATTCTTCTTTCAACTTTTTCATAATGCTCTTTTCTTCATGTTCGAATATCTTGTCTTATATGTTCATGATCATGTGTTCTGTGATTTTGATTCTGCTCTTTATTTCTTCTAATGAAGATTTCAGCTTTATAGCTGCACTCTTATTTTCCTACACATTTCTTCTGCCATACAGATATTTTTAAATTATTCATATGTATTTACATCTTTTTTTTGTTTCCTTTTGATTTGAATTTATCACCTTCTTATATCTCATCTCTCTTCTTTTATAACATATTTATAGTGAAATTTTACTGAAAGCACAAACCAGACGTTTTCTAGATTTTCCTTCTATTTCCCCCATATATTTCTACTGCATTTGTAGTACTATATTCTTTGTTCGCATTACATTTTTTGCACCCTCCTTATACTTGGACAAAGATATTAGGCTTGATCCTGACCACACTTAGGTTGCAATCTTCACTTTGGTTTTCCTTCCTGTTTATAACGTTGCTCTTCGAATCTCCCTGTCTGAACTTCAACTGCTCAGTTATCTGGCTGTCACTAAGCTGTGTCGTTAGCTACTGACACTCTGCCAGGCACCTTGTTGTCATATGATTCTAGGTGATAGTGAAAGATACACTGGAATATATCTTTTTCTGAGTCTCTTATGGCTGCCTCCAAGAAAGATACTATTTATGGCCGTGCTCCTCTTCCTCCCTGTTGCTGTCTTCTGCAGTATTATTTTTAAACTGTTCAACGTTTCTGTATTTTTGCTACCTTTGGCCCCTGGGTGAACCCTGATCGTCCCAAGGGTCACAGCCCTAAAAGGCTGCTCATTCACACAAGTGAAAATTTTCCCAAACGCTTATGGTCTTTCCTACTTCAGACCTTGAGAGGGTGCCTACAAAGTCTCCTTTACTTCCAGTAATGCTGATTTTCATCAGTCAGGGCTCATACACTGACCCTCATGCCCATTGTATATGGCACTCAAAATTTCTTTGGCCAATCTTCCAATTCTTACTAAAAAATTCTTAAGTTATTTTAAATTATTTTGGTGTCATTTACTATCTAACTTTATCAAATTATTTGCATTTAACTTGTCAATTAGCTTTAGAATGTTCATTTATTTCCTTGGTTATTATCTATGAATTTAATCAGTAAACCATTATGGAGGATCTACCTGTAGATTTTGAATACCAAGACAAACACCAGGACCAGACAAGCACCAGACAAGGACCAGGATGGAAACTTGACTGGAACTAGCCTAAGTAGAATAGACACTATATAGAGTAATATAATAATGTACAGAAAAGACAGGAGTACCTGGACTTGAAAATCCTCAAGCCAGTGGCCATTATGGAAAACATCTTCCTTCCCCCCAGTATATTTCTGGTCTGTTTCCCCCGTCAGTTTCATTCTATTCCAGGCATCTTTATTCCTTCCTCCCAACAGGTGCCAACAGTGTGTATTCTTCTGTTGTTCAGTGACGTGTTCTATAGATATCATTTAGGTCTAGTTGGATGCTAACATCCAAGTCTTCTATTTCCCTATTGGTCATCTGTCTTCTTGATCTGTTGTAACTGAAAATAGGATTTTTGAATTCAGTATTTGAATTCAGTATTTTGAAGTCTCAAAATACTAATTGCTAAAATTTCTGTTTCTCCCTTTAGTCCATCTGGTTTTTGCTTAATGTGTTTTTGGGTAATGTTGTTGGGTGCCTGTTTTATGTATAATTGTTATGTCTTCCTCATGGGTTGACTCTTTTATCATTATTGAACCTCCCTCTCTATCTTCAATAATATATGTACACATTTTTTCTTTGATTTAAAAACAATTTTGTCTTATGTTAATATAGTTACTACCATTTTCTTATATTTCTACTTGAATATGTCTTTTTCTATTCTTTTACTTTTACTTTATACTTCTACTTTTAAACTTAGTTGTATCTTCGAGTCTATAGGGTATCTCCTTTAGATCCCTGTGCACAGCATCTCGTTTTTTATCTAGTCCAATAATTGCCGCCTTTGATTGTGTTCCTTATCTGTAACATTTAATGTGAATGGATAACTGAATTTATGCCTGCCATTTTACTTTTTGTTTTTTACTATATATTCATGCATTTTGGTTTCTCTATCCCTTCCCTACTCCTCTCTTTTTCATTAAATGAATACTTTCTAGTTTTCCTTTTTAGTTTATTTAATGACTTCTTTGCTGTGTTTTGTTTAATCTAGGGCTTAACATATACATCTTAATTTATCAGAATTGATATCAGATTTAAACTAAATTTTAATGAGTTATAGTTCCTGTATAGCCATATCCTTCTTCTCCCCATATATGCTATTACTAGTAGTATTAGTATTATATCTATATATGTTAGAAACAGTAATACACTGTTACAATTATTACTTTATATATTATTGACAGAAGGTGATATTGCACATGATATAATATATTGTAACTACTTATGCAGCTGTCAAATTTAATCATATATAAAAAGAGAAAGAAGAAGTTTTCTGGCTATTTTTAGAGCCACAAGCTAGAGGGTATTTCTCATACTTGCCCTAGTTTATTACTAACAACAGAGTCTTAAATGGTGGCATCCCACATTACATGAAATAGTAAATAAGATGGCCTACAGTGAGGCTTTAGACAAGAAAAATAATAACAAAAATACTTGAAAGAAAAAAATTTTTGTAGGGTAAAACATTTTATTTCCCTAAAGAATGAAATTTCATGTGACATATTTGAAACTTTGATTTTAGACAAAATCTAAGTGAATACAGGCTTTTATAGCTAAACTTTGACAATCCTTAAAATAGTAGTTTATTCTCAAAGTATAAATTAGCAGTCATATACTTCACATTACCTAAATATAGACTCTTAGACATGATCAGACTGATTCTAGAGTATATAAGATATACTTGCATGTTGTTGTGGTTTTCATGTTAGTTTTCTAGTAGTATTCTAGGTAGCAAAAACACACAGCCTGTAGGACATGTTTTTAGGCCAAAGAGTGCATTTTGGGAACATATAAAGAAAATACATATCTATGGAATAACTCAATTGCTTTCCTTTAATCAGTTGGACAAAGAAAGACTCTCACTATATGCCAATGAGCTTAGATTGAAAGACTAGATGTTTCATTCAAGACTATCATGAATATATTTAATTTCATTTTCTTACATCAAATATTCAACTTCTTACATTTATTGTTTTTTTTTTCTTATAGGCTAGATCCCACTCTATGGACTTTATGGGAGCTATTCATTAATAGAGATTCTAGAAAGTCATGGTATTATTATTTACATTTTACATATCAGGAACAGACCCATAGATTAGATAATTTTCCCAATTGCTAAAAAATACTAATTCTGTCAGTATTGTTGTTTTTATTTTTATTGTTTACCATGTAGACAAAAGAGGTAAAATTCATAAAACTTACCACGCATATTTCTAAATTAAACAGGATGCAAATAAAAGATCACATAGCCACAGATCTCACATGGGTCATGTTGAATATAATTCTTTAACCACATTGCATTTGGGAAATTAATGTCCTCACATGCTATTGAATTAATCATTTTCTTTCCTCATTTCACAACTGTAAACTATTATAAGGTAAGACCAAAAAATAAGGAATTCATTCTTATCCAAACTACTTGTTATGTGCATATTATAGAAACACATTATTGCCATTATATTATGTTTTACTTACATGTCAACCTACCACTAATGGTGCCAGATGATTTATGACAGAGTTTTATGCAATGCTATACTGAATGTGGTTTACTAATATTCAAGTTAATGGAAGTATTACTTCATCTGTCTGTTCCTGATGTGAGAATGTAAATGGTAAACTTTTCTTTCTGTATGTATTGTATATACCTTGTATACATGATAGGACAATGTGACTTTCCTAAGAATTTTTTTTAAGATTTTATTTATTTATTTGTCAGAGAGAGAGCGAGACAGCAAGCAGGGGGAGCAGCAGGTGGTGGGAGAAGCAGGCTTCCTCCTAAGCAAGGAGCCTGATGTGGGACTCAATCCCAGAACCCTGGGATCATGACCTGAGCCAAAGGCAGACACTTTATTCACACATGTTACATATATTCATTCAAAGGCATGTCATTAGTGGTAGGTGTCACTCATTTTATTGGCAATCAGAAATTTTATAGCTACAGAGAAATATTTGATTGTATATACACTTATATGATAACTTTTTACATTACTTTTGAGAACTTACTTAGTTTTAAAAAATGGTAAAATTTTAAAAGGATAAGACATGTAACATTATTATTTTTTTTTACATGACCTGACGAAGACAAATCTTTCTACCTTTTGATATTCAACTGTCAATCAAAAGTTGGACAGTGTGTCTCAATTTAAGCATCATTTGATTTCATCTTGCGTTTCTTCTAATTACCAACATCATTTGACTCATTTATAAATTTCCATCGAACTTATATTGATAGACTTGGGAAAAAATAAATAATTACAGAAACTATAAATTTCTATATTCCATTGTTAAGAAGCATGTGAAAAGATACACATACTGTAAATGTTCTCTTACACATTCATGTTATTTAAAAATAGTATCTATTCTTTTTTTTTTTTTTTTCCCTTCACTCAGCTTCCTTTTGTTGCATTTATTTGCTTGACCAGTTTCTGACATTCAGGTCAGAAAAGATTTTCAAACGTTATTCTTAAAATTACAGCTTTTGGGACTTAGCCGCACAATCACTGAAACCAAACAAGGAAGAAACGTCCCAGATTACCAAATCCATTTCCACTGGAAAAGTACCAGCTGATTCCTAACTTAGATTAGAGTTTTATGTGGCCTACCTACACTCAAGTATTTGTTGTTGCTATTATTTTATTTTTAAGAAAGAGTACTAATGGTCATAAACGATCTTCAGTTTACTTTTCAAGAAGTTCCTTTCTATACATAATTCAGATTATATTAAAACCTAAATTGCTTTTGCAACTAAAATGAGTAGCTGAAATTTGTCATAAATTAGACAGCTTTTATTGCCTTAGTGTTCTATCATTAATTATTTAAAAATTAGTCAAAGTAATGAATTCAAATTAGAAACCTAGAAAGGTGCATAGTTTGTGTCACATGAAAACATTTCGTACATAAAACAATGACCCATTACTTTACCTATTATTTTGTTATTACTATTTTGGAATTTGAGGTTGCTGGAACAAAATGTGAATTTCTCAACTAGAATGTTATTATATAAAAATACTTCAAATCTGAAAATTATCCTGAACTTCAACAATCTGAGATTCATGCATGAATCAAATAAATCTGTTTCAAAGTCTAGAAAGTTATCTAGCATAACAAGTTATGACCAGAAGCTCAATGAGGTAAGAAGCCACATCAGTTTTGTTCATCGCTATAAATGTAACTTCTACAAGACTATCTAGAACACATAAGAGACAATTACTAATACTTATGTGGGAAACAAAATGTTATGAAAAATCGAAAAGCATACCAGCCTCTTCTCTCTAAGTATTTTCAGGCTAATAAGTGTGTTTGGAACAAGATTGTCTAGTAATTCTCCATTGAAAGTGTGAGACTATAGCTTTAATCTTAAGGAATAAAAATATTCAGGTAAGTGAGATAAAGGAGGGAGTGAATAATATTTAGACACATGAAACAAAGAAATAATTTAAAGGCGGTGGTGGGTGACTGGAATAACAAAGACTTGATGATAGTTTACAGGAAGGAGAAGGCTCCTTGGAGAACAGTTATTTGGAATATGGCTGTGGAATGCTTTCTGGGCAGTGTTTCAGGGACTTTGAATGGTAGGTTGAGGAATTTGGGCATCAATATAAGGGTGTAGAGGTTATTAAATAATTTCTTTGAGGAATGACATAGTTAATAAGTTTACAAGATTTTTCTAATAAATACATATTCTACAAATTAGGGGGAAATCTAGAAGCGAGGGAACTAGTTAGGAACCATATTCAGTAGTGTTGGCATGAGATGAATACAACTTTATCTTCAAACATTTTTAAATTAAAAAGATTATTTTAGTTTTTGCAGACAGGGTATAGTTGGAGCCCATAGGGTGTGCTAGGTGGTTTTGAGTGTGTGTGTGTTTGTGTGTGTGTGTGTGTGTGAATAAGTGCAGGAGATACAGAGAGTGCATGAGTTGGGATAGTCTCAGAGTGAGGGAAACCTCAGAGAGTGGCCGAGTCAGGCCCTGCTGCCTGACCACATTCTCAGAGCAAGCCCCATGGCTCAGGATCTTGGAAGCGCTCCAGGGGGCGACAGGGAAATCCTGATGAGGGACACCTGGGTGCCCCAGGAACCTGAGGCTCTTTATTAGTATCATTACAAACGGGCAAAATAAAGTGTTAATCATATGAGTGATATTCTGGGGATAGGATTAACAAGAGTGGTCACTAATGAGGTATGAAAACAGAGAGAGAACAGGGAAGAAGAAACTGAGTGTTCAAGCTAACCTGAGAAATTGACATTATACATAGAAGAGTATCATATAAATGACTTTTTATGGAACCACAGAAGTGAGCAAAATTTCACCACTTAGTGCTTCTTTTTTATGTATCCGTAGATACATTTATTATTGTATATACCCTTAATTCAAAGTAGGTGCTACCTTGTTGAAAGAGTCTTTTCAGTGAAGAGAGGATAGATTCAGCTGAATCTATCCAAGGGACATTTTTATTGATTCATTTCAGAGGTTTCAGCCTTGGCATTTTCCAAGTAATTGTAATATTTGAGTATCACATCATGTAATAATAATAAGCAACCAGAAGCTTCAGAAATTCTTCAAAGAGTTACAGGAATTTTCAGTCTAAACGTCCCAATGGATGGAATTTCCAATAATTTCATTAGTTATTTTTTCTGTCACCTTTGCGAGGTGGGAATCCTGGTGATCAGAGCCGAAATGATGAGGGGGACTACAGAGTGATGATCAGTAGACGTCTTTATTTCTTACAATCACTTCTTTATACCTTTCACAAGATCCGATTACAAACAGGATATAGATTTATGTGCAGGGTGTGGGCTACATGTGAGATGTGATTTAGGGGCAGGCAATCAAGTGAGACAAGTGAACAACGATTATCTCTTAGCCTTAAATGACAATATCTCTTAGCTTTAAATGACAAGAGCAAGTTAATGATTCTCCACACTTATCAGATCCATCTAAAGGAGGACAGGAAAACACTCCAGGGATCCTCCCATGTTTATTCTGGGTGTTGAGCCAGGGAGACTCTTACCCTCCATCTCCTGGAGTTTTCTCACAGGATTCAACGTGACCCCAGTCACATTGGCGAGGATCACATTGGCGAGGATCAGGGTTGTTTTCCAACACTTGTCCTCTGAAAATACCTACATCTCAAAACAATTAGACCCTCTGCCTTTGGCTCCGGTCATGATCTCAGGGTCCTGGGATCGAGCCCCGCATCGGGCTCTGCTCAGTGGGGAGCCTACTCCCCAGCCCCCCCCACCCCCCCCCGCCTCTCTGCCTACTTGTGATCTCTGTCTCTGTCAAACAAATAAATAAAATCTTTAAAAAAAAAAGCAATTAGAGAAAATCTATTCCAGGTATGTTTGCAATTAATGGTATTTTTGCCGATGACTTGAAAAGGAAAATAGAACTACGTACAGCTCTCAAGGTGACTATGTCATGTTCACATTGTTAGTATTTTAAATTTACGCACAAATATGTATTACAAAGACAATATATAGTTACTGGGCTAAAAGGAAACTAGAAAGCTCCTAAAATAGAAAATTGTGTTGCAAAACAGTCTTGGCCTTAAGTGTACTTGTCAAATGTAACATTTTCCTATTTTTAAAGCTCTGGTAGAACAGAATCTGTCTTAGTAATGCAGCAATTTTGACCAAGTCCTACTATCAGTGGACGGTGCTTTGAAAGAAAACCCTAGTTTCTGCCTACAGCCAATCCAATGGAGAAGTAAAATTATATTATTTACAGTTATAATCACAATCAAAAGAGAAGTAGTTTAGTTAGGATCATTTTATGTTAACAGACTTTCGGCACATGAAAAATACATTTATCATTTGTTTTTCTTGAATAACACATGATATTTTTAGGGTATGTGTGTCAAACTACTAGCAAACTTCTTGGTGGGCTGGTTCTGATGAGCTCTAAGATGGAAAGTATCATGCTGAGGTAATAAAGGTGAAATTTCCTGGGAAGTGAGGGAGCCAATTATTCTGAAATACCACCGGGTCACCTTGCTCATAATTCTCAAGCATGTCTCCAGTGCATAAATTACCAATTCACAGTTCGTGTTCAATATCATCCAATCTATGCTGAATAAAATGTTCGCTTTTATAGCCATCTAAACTGAAAAACCATTTTCAGAGGCACAGTCATGAATAATGGGGCCAGATAGACCAGCAAAAGTAGACACACCCTCTTCTCATAGCTCATGCCCGCCTTTCATTAAAACCACCTGATCCTTACTTCATCTCATCAGGAAGCTTTATTTGGGAGTAAAGCTCACATGTGACCGCGTCAAAACCATGTGGGACGTTGTAGTTAATCAACTCTAAAATATTATTTGAAATAGAAAATATAAGTTAGAGGAGACTTTTCCATTTACAAAAATTTCCATGCTTTCAAGTTCCATAATATTTGATGAAAACTATTTAAAACGTGCGAACCCCATTTCTTTGCCTAAAATTGTTAGCGCACTTTGTAATAATGTATTGTTTGCATACGTTAAGAAGATTGGACTTAGAGTAGATTTGCGGTCGCTCTCAGCTCTTGAAACACTGGTCTTTGGTTCAGATAGGGGCCTTATTCACTTATTTAATATGCTACTTTCTGTAAAATTTCTAAAGCAGGGTATTTACTAGCCTACAACTAATCAAATGCTTCCCAACCCTTCACTCTGCCTCTTTAAACCTAAGGTAAGCAACCCCCTGAATCTCACGATTATCATTTCCATACCTACCTTTTTTTAGGGCTTTATTTTATCTCTATTAATTGCCCAAATGTAGGTTCATGTTTCAGTTGTTTTTCACATTTTCAGAAGTATATTATGTCATAATCTTTTAAGAGTTTTTGAATTAATTTTATTTTACTAAGATTGATCCATATTATTGCTTATAGCTGGGCTTGTGTATTGACTGTTACCTAATATTCCATTATGTTCACATATCATTAATTGCCCTTTCCTATTTGTGGATATTTGAATTGTTTTCAGTTTTTGCTGTGATGTAGAACGATGCTGTGAACATTGCTTTATACATAATAAATTGGCAAGCGTGTATTGTTCAGTGCTCCATCTTGGTCGTATGTTAACATATTTTTTCTTCAAACTAATGTTAACATTTGAAATTGTAACTAATGAAAAGTGATAACATTGCTTTTGCTTCTATACAATAATATGGAGAATTTTATTTTAAAAATATATTCTATATTCAGCATCATTATTACTAATTTTCAGAAATATTTAAGACAGAACTTTTTAGGTGCAAGAAACCAAAACCTAGCTATTTATTTAGCTAAATTTAGCTAAAATAAAAATTATCTAGGAATCTATTTTATGAGGGTATCAGTATGTCTCATGGAAGATATGGACAAAAGTACCAGTGGGACCAGGAATCAGGAACCAAACTCCTTTAAGAGATTTTTGCATTTGTTTTTGTTTCGTTTGTTTGTTTGTTTTATTTTTGGTCTCTCCACACTACTTGTTATTCATCTTTATAATTATATTTTTTTATTCCTTATTTCACATTTATGTATTTATTTACTTTGATTATTTGCTGTGGTCTTGCTTATGTGTATATCATATTTATATACGTGTCTGACCGACTTGCTCAGATTTGACCAATTCACTCTGGTGGTGGTGGTGTGGGAACCCTGACAGCATGAAATTATAATACATGTTATTCCTCAGAAAGTCTTGAGGCTTGACTTCTAAAGTCTTGTAATATCAGAGGGGCTCTATTTTGAATAAGAATAAATGATTGCTGCAGAAATCTTGAGAAATTCTTTAGTCAAATGCAAATATATATTCTACCGATTTGGGAAGCTTTCATGTGATATTTTGATAGTAGTAGAGCCTCTAACAAACATTTAAAAGGAAGTTTTCTTCAAGTTAATTTTAATATCTACAAATATTTTAATACTCTTACATATACTAAAACAATATTTGTGAACGGCTTAAGGTCTCTCATCTTGTGAACATTAATGAATTAAAGAAATTGTCATTCTAGTAAAAGTCCGGAGATTTCCTAACCAGGGTTAAATACTAAGTTTCTGTTTGTGCAATTTCAGTTGGATAACCATCTCTGACATATATGTGTCATTCTACAATCATTTATCGTGATACAGATATTCTTGGGGTGCCCGGGTGACCCCGTTGGTTGAGCCTCTGAGTTGGTTTTGGCTCAGGTCATGGTCTCCCAGTTAAGGGATTGAGCCCCGTGTAGGGCTCCCCACTCAGTGCTGAGTCTGCTTTGGATTCTTTCTTTCCCTTTCCCTCTGCCTCAAGACCCAAAACACCCCCTCCCCCTCCCCCCACCTCTAGAACACTGTTCACATGTGCTCTCTCTTTCTCTCTCTAAAATAAGTAAATGATATCTTAAAAAAAAATAAAAGAATAAAGATATATATATATATATATATATGTTCTCTCTTGTTTCCTATTATCTGTGTTTTTTTAGACAAAACATAGGAAGTTAATTGATTATAAGCATTGAAATACATCTCTTTTGAAAACTTTCTCAAGGTTTTATCTGTGACTCAGCTGATAAAAAAATTTATATTTCAAAGGCATATTATTAGAAATTTTGTGCAGACTTCTATGGTTCTGATCATGGTAGAATGCCCACTTATGCAGACAACATGTTACTAGAAACAGTGTATCAAACAACTCTGTAAAGTGACACCGAATTTTTGGTAACTGTGTTTTGACTGCAGGCTTCTGCTGAAATCATTCATTTGGACTTAAGTAGAAATAAGGGTGAGCAGAAGAGGAGGCAAAGAGTGAAATATGTCTTTATTGGATGGTACAGAAGAAGCAGAACAATTTCAAATGTGAAATAGCAAAAATCTGGTGTTACATATGCACAGAATATTCTAGCATATTGATTTCCCACTGTGCTCTTACAGACTTGCAGTTTCTTGGTGGTATCTCTGGGCATCCCAGCAGTAGGTGCTGTGGTAATTAAGGAGATGAGGGTGGTAAGCTCCAAATTATTCTTCTTTCTCCAGTTAGAATATCCCCTCTGTTCTCCTACCCGGTCTGCGGGAGTTCAACTTAAGATTTCTTTAGGAACATGTGGTTGTTAAAAATAATTGAGAGAAACAATCTACTGGAACATTTTCATTTTACCTTTTAGAATTTTTAAATATCCCACAAGTTTGGTGGTAATCAGACTAGAAATAACCTGGAGAAAAGGGAGTACATTTGAAGTAAACTCTGTTGCTTTTAAGATTATCATGCATAAATTACTGAAAGAAAGTTAGATAAACAATCCCAAGTAAATATATTTATTCATATGTTTTATAAAAAAACAGAATAAAAATAATAACTAAGAAAAATGCTAAGTAAATCAGAAAAAAGAAAAGAGAAATACAAAAAAATATTCCAACAAAAAACATCTCGTTTAAGGAAAATTTGAGGTGTGAGTAGACAGGGAAACATGTTTTTAATGGAGACAGATGTTGCACACCAATGCACTTTGTGTAGAACCATGGGTAAACAATTTCAAGTGACTGGTTATTAAGCCCTTAAAAAAAGGCTTACTAGAAACCAAAAGGAATTTAATTGGAATTACTTATTGAAGAATTAACCCCATTTCAAATTATAATTTGCTTGCAAATGATAGTCTAACCCACCATCATAGAGTTTATCTAAACTTCAGGGAAGTTCTAAAAATACTACTTTTTTCTGAAAAAAAAAAAAAAATTACATGTCACCAAATTTGGAAAACAGGAAGAAATATAAGGAAGAAAACCCCTCAGAATCCAGGAATTCAGACATAAATAGTTATAATCTGCTTCTAAATACTTTTCCAAGCTCTTTCCTTTTATTGGATAATGCATCATGTAAACTATGTATACTATTTTAAGTATAAACCAACTCTTTATCTGTGTTTGGTCTTGGTTCTTTTTTTCAAGTACCATTATTTCATAAACATTTTTCCATGTCATTAATTTTTTAAATTATAGTTGATATTTCTCCAAAATATTTTATCTATGACTATACCATAATGCATTCTCTCCATTCACTCTCTTATTTATCATTGAATTTTCCCCCATTTTTGCTTTTACAAATAATGTTATTAACAAGGTTGTCAATTTCTCTGGTATTTCCTTAGAATATATTTATAGAAGTGGAATTTATGCAGTATGAATAATTTAAGACCCTTTACTCATGTTGCCTAAGTACTTTCCAAAGTTTGTAGCCATATTCATTTACACACGTACACCAGTAATATATGAAAGTATCTTTCTTACTACACCCACATTAGCATTTAGAATGATATATTTCTAAACCAGTAATGCACTTGACAAAGTCTTTAATAAGCCCCATATGGAATGTGGGCTGGATGATAACATAGACGGGAAGATTCATAAATGTTTTTCACGTCTCTTATAGGACACAGTTATGATCTTGAATCCTTGAATCCAGGGTCACCTCCTGCAGGTTCCTGAGAAATATTTTGCAAACAGAGGGTACTCCGGCCAAATATATCTCCTTTCCAAGAGTAGGAGACTGACTGAAAAACTCCAGGTAGATTTTTGTCTTGGTAAATTGAGTTGAAGGACGTGCTATAAATATAAATTTGGCCAGACAAGATGCAGTCTGAACAAGTTGATCGGCATTTCCCTGCAGTACAATATGGTCCCCATTCCATGACCTTCTATGGGTGACTCTGTGTCCTCCCAAAATGCTAAAGGGAGGTGGTGACTCTATTCTGTGAGTGCATTAGCTCTTCTGGTAGTAGCTGCCTGGGTGATTTTGTGACTCCTAGATAAATATTTCAAAAGATAGAACATGCCCTACAATAGTTATTACTACCTGCATCGAGCTTAGCATGACCTTGTTTTTGTTTAACTGCTTTACATGGATTTATATATTTAATCGTCAAAAAACCTAAGCAATAAGCAACATTATATTCACTTTTTTCAAATTAGGAGAACGAGACAAAGCCATGGATAACATACTCGCACTCCAACAGTGAGGAATCACGGAGCCCAGAATTGAATTTAGGCTCTTTGATGCCAGTGGCTTCATTCTTAAGCACGTAAGTACCGCCTGCACACACACACACACACACACACACACACACACACACACTCTCACACCCAGAAAAACATATGCATGCACGTAAGTACCGCCTGCACACACACACACACACACACACACACACACACACACACTCTCACACCCAGAAAAACATATGCATGCACAAATACACGGTGGCGCACACACACATTCAAAATAGGTAACACCGGTTTTCTGAGAAGGGTATTTTTAACCTCTCTCTTCCTCTCATCTAAAGTTCTACCTGTAGCAGTTTGTTTCACTTATGTGTTCTTGGCGGTCCCCTGGATAGCTTCAGCCATAATAAAGGAATGGGTTCCGGCAGATTGGGAGGGTAGCGTGGAAGAGAAGAATAACATCTTGTGATGTCAGACCAGCAACTGCTGCTCTCTCCCCTTTAAAAGAATAATGTCAAAACACGTGACACTGAGTCTTGGGAGCACAGGTAATTGACATGTTTATGACTCATTCAGACATATGGGGAAGGGGCGGGCAGGACCCATCAGCAGGAAGACTTCGTGAGGTCCTGATGTTGAGGAGAGAGAGAGCTAGAGAGAGAGAGTCAGAGACAGACAAAAGCGGAGGAAAGGAGAGAGGTAGATCATGGGCACAACTCTGTGAGACAGGAGCTCTCTGTGGCAGTTTTGATTCATGCCAGGGTAGACGAATTTCGGGGGCCTATCTTTGTCAGGACGATCAGAGGGACCAGGAGAGACAGTTGTCTGCATGTGACCTTACCTGATGGAGCAGAGTAAGTGCAAAATGTCTGCCAATTCACCCTAGCAGATGTTTAAATGTTTAGCCAAGTGTAAGTTTGCTGTGAGTGATGTAATGCTTCCAAGTCTATTTCCTCTTACTCCTAGAACTGAGAGTGTGTTTTCAGTAATTTTCTGGCCTTTCTTTTGTCTTTCTCATGCTCTAAATAGTTGAAATGTGCAGGAACAGTGAAAAGAAAACATAAGGTACGACGTGATGGAGATTTAGATAAAGCCGTTTCTCTGAACCTCTACTGTGGCAACGATCGGTCTTCAAAATCAGGGATTGCCACAACCGACATCTGTGTCCTGCTCCTTTTACAAAGGGCTGTGGGTGGCTGTGGTGAGTCTCATGACAGGGGAAATTCTGAGATGGGGAGCAGGTGGGAGGCAACAAGGCTTACAGAGCTTCCAAACACGGGGAACACATTGAGCTTCTGTAGGGTTTGGTGTACGTCATCAAAGCTCACATTCCGTGGACCATAGCATGACACACAAGCCATCTAAAGTCCAACGGCCAGGATGTTTATCCTGTGTATGTGGCCGGACAGCAGGAGTAGCCAACACATCCGTGCTGAACACCTCCAGGTGTTTATTCCGTGGTAAACATTTTATAGGGTAAAATGAAGAATGAGTTGCCTGCATTGATTTCAAATTTTCCTGTTGGTGAAGTTTGCTCTGTTGTTTTGATTGTTTGTGCATCTGAAATCCCACAGTTTTGGGAAGAGCCGCCAAAGGGTTCCATGGGCAGGATCTGGTAACTGTTTCTGAGGGGATATTGACCTGTCTACCATCTTTATCCTGAATTCAGGCAGAGATGTTTGACACCCAACCATTAGTTTCCTTAATCAAATCACTGAAGAATAAGCAGTGTGCGCCTAAGGACTAACTACTTCCATGCCCCGAGGACAAAAGTCGTGAAACTTTATGCATCTTATGACTTTACAGGAGAAGGAACACGTGTAGTACGGACAAAGTTGAAATCCTCCTGTGTTCCTAACTATACTGATGAATCTAAAATTTTCCAAAATAAGATCAAGGACAACATAAAATGCTATTTATATAAAATTCTTAATGTGCTGGAATCATTAAGCCTTGCAATCACTGGTCTTGTTTCATTTCAACCCAATGGACAAGTTGAGCCTTTAACCTGCCGTGGAGCACATTCTCACTTCCAATTTTTCTGCCTTCTCAATACAACCACCAAGTCTGACTTGCCTTAGCGGAGCAAGAGGATCCTCTAGAGCAACTTCTGCTGGACATCATCTGTTAGTGGTACTTTTTGTTTCTTCAGTTCATGAATGTTATATTAATATCACCCAGTACCTAGTTCTGGACCCATCTTTTCAGAGTTCTAGTACACACTCAGGGACTAGAAAAGCATATGATGGTGGCCTTATAAATTAGGCAACTTATTTCAACAACCTCAAATCTGGTTCTACATCTTTTTCTCTCTATTCATGTCGAGGAATTTTGGAGAAAAAAAGTGAACATTATTTTTTTTTAAGGACTTCCTTTTTATTTATTTATTTGACGGAAGAGAGCTAGAGAGAAGAGGAGGCTCTCCACTGAGCAGAGAGGCCAATGCGGGGCTCAATCCCAGGACACCGGGATCACGACCTGAACTGAAGGCAGATGCCTAACTGACTGAGCCACCCAGGTGCCCCTGGACATTGTTGATAATAATTTTCTGTGAGTCTAAATTGTCTTGAATTATTCTAATGATTGATGCTTTCTTATTCAAGTACCCATTAACTCACCTAGATGCTATCTGAAAACTGTCTCTCCCATAGGATTAAATACCTTTTCTCTCTTCTGTCTTCCTAATATTGTATTTTCAGTCTGGTCCTTGTGTAACTTGGTGGTCAGCCAAGGTTTGGAGCAGGGATTACACTCAGATACACGGGATCACCCTCTGTTTCTTTGCTTCTAGGAATGTCCAATTAATCTCCAGCTGCTTTACCAGCCTTGGACTAAATCCTCTGACAGTTTGAGCACATATGACTTTAGCTGTCTACTAAGCTTCACTCTGTGAAGCAGAAAATTTACAAATCTTGCTGCTTTTTCAAGAACAGATTACATATCAGTTTCTGCCTACTCTTCCACCAGACCCCCGATTGTTTTTCCCACACATACTTAGCTTACCCTTCAGCCAATGATAAGGGAAGAATTTCACATTTACACTCTTTGAGTCTTATTCCTTCTGTAGTCCTCTTGCTACCAGGATTTTTCCCTTTCTATTTCAGCTGATCCATCAGTCTTAAGCTCAGATTTTTGGTTTTGTTTTGTTTTTACTTTTCCAAATCAAATCACAAAGCTCTAGGTTTTCTGCTCCTGCGTTTTACCTCCAAAGCCCGGGTGGTAAGTAGTGTACTTAGGTCAGAAAACTCCAAGTTCAGATCTTTAGCTTTTCCGATGGTTGTATTTCTTAAATAAACTTTACATTTTTATTTCTGCTCTTGATGCTTTAAATAATATTTAGCAATTTTCCATAATGGTTATCTGCAGAGAGTTCAAGTGAACATTTATTTCTGTCACGGTTACTGAGTTTATTCAAACTTCACTCTCATTTCACTCCCATCGATTGTTAACTACGCATTTTGCGGTAAGTCATTATGCTGTTGCTCTAAGTTCTCATACTTGGATCTTAAGAATATTTAAAGAGGTGAGATACATGTGTATATATAGAAGTGACTATGTATATATATGCAATGGGATGGTATCTTAATTTTCTTTTCATTATACAGTCATTCAACCTCAGAATTCCAGACTTCCTCTAACTTTGTGAATAAGATTACAAACTGCCCAATATAAGTGTTTTTTCCCCCTGGGGAAACAATACATTCTGACTACAATTGGAATATCCTTGGTTTATTGAAAACCAAAGCAAAGCTGCTGTACATTAGCTATGTGCCAACAAGGGAAGAGATAATACTTGAACAGTAAATACAAAATCAGAACCTAAGAATCCTTGACAAATGTGTCATGGTTGGGGGGATATTCTTTCAATGAGAAATTATAATTCTACTGAAATGTTTCATTATAGTCACATCTTGATTTTAATTTTTTATTGGACTGAAATATTTTAATGAATTTATAACCTTATGACAGATATTTGTAAAAGATCCTTTCATTTAAAATAAGTATAAGGTCTAAGAAAAATGGAAAATAAGATGCAAATACAGTTCCTTTTATTTGGCAGAGCATTAGCAAAATAAACTAGTAATATAATAAGTTTATTGATTCATATGATGTAACCATTTAAGAGTTCGGTTGAGTGTTCTTTTCCACCACTAGCTACAAACAAAAATTGTATATATTTAAGGTTTACAACACACATTCATTACCTCACATAATAATAGTTGTTATTTTTTTTTTGTGGGGAGAACACAGAATCTACTGTCTTAGTGCATTTCAAGTCCACAGTACAGTATTATGAACTAGAGTCACTGTGTGGTGCATGAGGAGCTTGTTGCCATCTGATATCACAGGCTATTCTGATGGGAACAATAGGAAACAAGAATTTAACTAAGCTTTTCCTTTTGTTTATTAACAGTTTATTAACTAAATTTAATGTTGGCCTCACTGACTTCTCCATAATGAATTTGTTTAAACTAATTAGAGTAATAACTGAGATTAGGAGAAAACTAAAGTAAACTTACTTAACATTAATGTATGAATCAATGAACACATGTGGATGAAAGGGATTTGGGATTCATTTAAAAGAAACCAGTAGCAAAAGACAGAAGATCAAGATGGATAAATAACAGAATTTGTTACTTAATATGTTAGTAATTCTATTTACAGGCCAAAAGTGAATTTCATAAAAGAAAACAAATGAATTACCACAAAAACATTATTGATGGAAATGGACTACAAATATATAGGTTAGTCTCCCTCTCTGGTTTCATCTTTTTTTATTTTTCCCTCCTTTCTCCTATGATCCTCTGTCTTGTTTCTCAAATTCCTCATATCAGTGAGATCATATGATAATTATCTTTCTCTGATTGGCTTATGTTGCTTAGCATAATACCCTCTAGTTCTATCCACAAGACAAACCATAAGAGACTCTTAATCTCAGGAAATGAATTGAGGGTTGCTAGAGAGAAGAGGGGTGGGAGGGATAGAGTGGTTGGGTGACGGACATTGAGGAGGGTATGTGCTATGGTGAGTTCTGTAAATTGCGTAAGACTGGTGAATCACAGACCTGTACCCCTGAACAAATAATACATTATATGTTAATTTAAAAAAGGAAACAAAACAAAACAAAAAGAAACAAACAAGCAAAATATATAAGTTATTACATATGTATGATAGATAATATATATTTATGATATGTAAAAATGAATACCTTCCTATGTGGTACATAACCATTAGAGAGGAACAAGCAAATCTTAGTTGAATGATCAGTTTAAATCCATTATAGCAATAATTGTTACCTAGGACTGAGTGAGAAGTTTAATTTCCTTTATTTTGTCATAAAGGAAGCAAATATGATCATCATCCCTTTGATCTATAACCTAAGGGAAAAAAAATGGACTTGCCCTAGATGTATCAAGTGAGTATTATCAGAGGACCGGCATATCCTGGGTAAATGTCTTTCTTAATCAAGTCCCTCCAGCTGGAAGCATTTGTGATCAGCTTTTACTTCCAGCAGGAATTTGGTGATCCTGCCCTACCTGAACGTGGACCCGTCACTATGTTTGAAGGTAATTGTCAGCTGTCCCCCTAGTAAAAGGAGAAATAGTCAATTTGTTAAAAATTTTCACAGGACTAAGAGTCAGCTATTTCAGTAACATCTTGATTATTGAACTATTTTTATTTTTATCAAAATGGTGGGTGTTATTTAGACCAAACCGTATTGTGATTTTAAATTTACAGCCCAATGAAATGCCTGGGGAAGCATCATAATTTCTGTATCATCAGCAGCTACTGAGTCGGCTGCCAGGGATGCCAGTTTCCTGGTGCCCACATCTTTGTGCCATCCCCTCCAATGTGACCTTGTGACTTGTTTCAACAGAATATGGCAAAAGTGATGGGATGCCACGTCCAGGCTTCATTACAAAAGATTTTGACTTCCATCTCTCTTGCACATGCTCTCTGTTGCTCCTTTTTTGATTTAATGAAACCAGCTGCTTAGGGCAGCTGCTCAGTCGAATAAGCATCTGCCTTTGGCTCAGGTCATGATCCCAGGACCCTGGGATCCAGCCTCGCATGAGTCTCCCTACTCAGCAGGAACCCTGCTTCTCCTTTCCTTCCCTGCTCATGTTCTCTCTCTTTCTCTGTCTCTCTGTCTCTCTCTTAAAAAAAAAAAAAAAAAAAAAAGAAAAGAAAAAGAAACCAGTTGCCATGTTGCAAGCTGTTCCCATGGAGAGGCAGGCCCACATGATAATGGACTGAGGATGACCTCCAGCCATCACCAGCAAGGAACTGAGGTCCCAATGGCATATAAGAAACTGAATGCTGTCAACATCCCCGTGAGTGAACTTGGAAGCAGATCTTTCCCCAGTCAAGACTTGACTACATCACCAGCCAGTGTTTTGACTGAAGTCATGAAAGAGACCCAGAGGACCCTGTTAACCTGTGTATAGATTCCTCACCCACAGAAATTATGTGGTACTAATTACTGCTGTTTTAAGCAATGAGGTTTTGGGATAAGATGTGTTATGTAAATACAGATAACGAAAGCAACACCTACAGGAATCTCAACAAGTTTGGCAAAAATTATTAAAAGGTTTTTATTTTAAGACATTTGTCATGATGGATTTTAGAAATATGAGGAAAATCTACAATAGTATATTAGAGATATATTAACATTCAAACATAATGTATGGCTGTTAATGATATAATGTTAGATGATTCCTAATCCATGTCTTTGTTTATTCAAGATGTATAAAGTCTCTCAATTTTTTAAAAATGAAAAAAAAGTTATTCATTATGAGGAATTTTTTCCTCCTCATACTAACATAACAATTGAATTTTATATTTGCATTGTGAGATGAGTTACTATGGGTTTTCTTAACCAGACCTGGTTTTAGATGATATTTTCTAATTAACAAAGATCTAGAATATTGCCTGTGGTAGTAAAACTTTTTTTTTAAAGTTACTTGTTTATTTTCTAAGTTACTATAAATACTCTCTCACGACAGTTTATAAAACAACAACAACCAGTCTGCTGATTCTCAGGTCAATGCTTGTTGAATACAGGTTTTGTATTTTTTTAAATTTCTCTCTTAAGAGAACTAACTTGGATTATTAATTGCTCTTCTTCTTCTTCTTCTTCTTTTTTTTTTTCTGTTTGAACTTTTTGAGACACTCAATTAGGGAATAAAAACATATATGCTAACGTTGCTGAAAATTTTTCAGATTTATTTTAAAACAGGAAGAACAGACTCTTGTCTGAATATAGGCCTTGAATATATCATGCAATGCTACCAAAACACTAAATAAAAAATACTTAAGGAGGACCTGGGTGGCTTCTAAGTAAGTTAAGCATCCTACTCTTGATTTGGCTCAGGTCATGATCTCAGTCAGGGTCATGAGATCAAGGTCCCCATTGAGATCCACAGCTGGCATGGAGCTTGCTTAAGATTCTCTCCTTCCCTCCCCCCTCAGCTTCCCCCACACACTTGAGCTCTCTTCTTCCCTCTTAAAAAAAAAAAATAGCAAAAACAAAAGCAAAAAACAAAACCTAAGCATATGGATTCACCTTTAAAGAAGCTGTATTATCGGCCACAGTCAGTAACAAATACACCTCTACAATTTTAATAAATATAAAGTTATTTATTCCATCGATGGCCCTTTTATCCTGGATTAAGATTGTCTTCCCAGTTGGAAGAGCGTTGTTTATTTTGAGAAGCCTCTGACATTCCATCCTTCCTTTTAATCTTTGCCCTGAAGTCAAGACTTCCGAAGCTTAAAGGATTTCTCCCTACACCTGAGGGAAGAATGAAACTTCCTGAAAAACAAACAAACAAAAAAACTTAAAATAGAATCTTCTAGCCTCCTTGATTGTGGTAAAAGTAAATCATTAACTATTAAAAAAAAAAAAGAGTTATTGAAACCCCACTGTCCACGCAGTTCTTGCCAGCTGAAGAAAAGTAAAGGAAAACCAGGAGCAAAGTGAGGGCAACAGTTTCGTATTTTAAAGTTGGTTCTCATCACACACATACATAAATGGTAGCTATGAGAGTGATGTGTTAATTAACTTAACTGTGGTAAGCATTTCACAATGTATATATATATATATATTAAATCATCACATTGTGCACTTAAAAAAAAATCACGTTGCACAGTGTAAGTAATAGAATGTTTGTCAATCATACCTCAACAAAACTGAAAAAAAGAAAAGAGATAATCCTGATTACAGAAAATCAAAGCTAATTAGGGACACCTAAAACTGAAGCTCAAAAGACGGAAACTTTTTTGTTCAGTGTTCCTAGATTCACTGTTCATGCACCACACCCAGTGCTCCATGCAATACTGCGCTCCTTAATACCCCACCGCCATGTTCACCCACCCCCTCACCACCCTCCCCTCCAAAACCCTCAGTTTGTTTCTCAGAGTCCACAGTCTCTCATGGTTTGTCTCCCCCTCTAATTTCACGCAATTCACTTTTCCTTTCCTTCTCCTAATGTTCTCCATGTTATTCTTTATGCTCCACAAGTGAGATGGAAATTTAACACAAATTAATTTTTATAAGAAAATTTAGCTTTCCAGCTTGCATTTGAAGCTATGCACTTTTATTTCATCTTTCCACTGCAAATCACATGACAATATGCAAAATAGTCTAATTTTTAAAAAAAGATTGATTTATTTATTTTAGAAAGAAACAAAGTGAGTGTTGGGGAGTAGCAGGGGTAGAGGGATTCCCCACTGAGCACAGAGCCCTACTGGGCTCAATCACAAAACCCTGAGATCATGACCGGAACCAAATGCAACCAAGAGTCAGTTGCTTAAATGATGAGCTACCCAGGCACCCCCTGTTGCAGTGATTTTTAAACAATAACTATTTCCTTTTCTTTTAACAACACCTAGTAGCCAGTATATAAATCAGGCAAACTTGTACTTCTTTTGAAATCCCGTAACAGAAACCATTCAATTTCCACTTACAATAGTATGGAGGACTTGATACAAGTAGATCCTGAATCAAATGATATTTTTATTGCATTACTAGGCTTTCAGAAAGGAAAATAAATTCCAAAAGGGCCAAGAAAAGGAAATGAAAAGAAAAATTAAGAAAAAGAAACACTGAAAAGCAAACATGTAAATATAAACAAACGTCACTATTACAAAATAAGAAAGATAATATGTAATTAATAGGGCCTCAGAAGGAGGTAAAACTTAAAATGATGGAGGACAACAGGATATAAAGCAGTGAGAATCTGCCTTGAGCTCAGATTGTAAAGAACTTGTTGCTCAGGAATCTGATTAATATGTGTAAGGACCTATTTAGCCAAAGCGACTCCATCTTGGTTAAAAAGCCATTTTGTTGTTTGTGCAGTAAAACTTAAACTGACCCTGACCCCCTCCCCCAGGGAAACTTACTTAAAAGCAAGTCTGGGAAACCAGCAGAATGTGGTCGGCCAGTTCCTGATAACAGAGCCCAGAATACAAGGACGAGTCAGGCCAGGTGGAGACATCCAATCATCTAATGTGTGTATGTAAAACACACATACTGTCTCCTTAACCACCAAAGAATGTAAACTCTGCCTTTTGGGCGCCAAACTTAGGCGCCAATTCTGACCAGAGTGATAGGCTAGTTCAAACAGCTACTATAGGACAAATTATCATTCAATTGGCCACCTGCGTGTGGCCTAACATGACTATGCAACTTTCTGTGTATGTTACAATCTCATCGGTCACCTATGTGTGGCCGGGCTTTTGCTCTATAAAAGTTAGTCTGTGAGGCTGCGAGGGGTCGTTCTCTTTGGAGGCGGCCCTGACCAGTCAGTTGATCAATTCTTGAGGATGTAAGATGGGGAGGGGTCGCTCTCTTCAGAGACGGCCCTGGCCGGTCAGTCTGACTTTCAATGCTTAGCACAGAATAGAGCTTAGCATCATTTTCACCTTATCTCAGTCTCGTTCCCCTGGCCGATCAGTCTAACTTCTAATACTTGTCATAAAATAAAGCTTTAAATAACTTTCACTTTGTCTCAGTCTCCTTTCATTTAATAACGGACCTAACAATATGCAAACTTTATAATCTCATTAGCTCGAGAAAAAGAATTGCAGAATTAGTATTAAAAAATTAGAAGTGTATGTAACTTCCAAACTGTAAAGAAGAAGAAAAAAGCAATGAAATAACCCACAGAAAAGCAAGAAAAGTCCATTTTAAGGCAACAAGAAAAATTTAAAATATGTAGAGTAAGGCATAATTTCAAATTTATTATGAAACACAATAAATATAATTGATCTAAGTTAAGGAAAATAAGTTGTCAGAATGAATTTTTTAAAAATTAGTTATAGGTTGTTTACAAGAAATAAATCCCAAAAGATGTACATAGAACTGTAATAATGAAAAGGAAAAAGATATACAAGGGAATATAGCTAGAAATTGGAATTATTTATATACAATTTTCAATTAACCAGAAAGTTATAAAATAATAAACACATGAAGCTAATAAAATAGCCTAAAAATGCATAAAACTAAAATTGAGAAAACTGCAGGGAGAAATTTTTAAATACATTATTAACATAATGAAAGATTCCAGTTTAGCTCTTTCAAACATAAAAAGAATGATACACAAATAGAAGATTTGAAAAACACAATAGCAAGCTTGGGTTATGAGAATCTTATATAACCCTAGGCCAACAATTAGTGATATGATCTCTTTTCAGGCACATATGAAACATTTATAAGAACTAAAGATATTTTAGGCTATAAAATCAAGCTTCAGCAAATAATCAATATCAACAGAATGTAACCTCCATGAAGGTAAAGTTTTTGTTTGTTCACTAGCATATGTGCACATGAAGATAAGTACCTGCCAAGTAGTAGACAATGAATATTGCTTAAGCAAATGCAATATCTTGAGACAAATCAATTTTATCTGATGTCAGTAACTAAACATAAATAAAAATTAGGTATCACAGAAATAATCCTAGATAATACATGTCAAAGAAGAAACAGGACAAAATTTGAAATTTAGCTTTTGAAAATGATCTTGAAAACACTGCACATTAAGATGGAAGGAAAGCAGTTAAAAAACACTTAGAAGAAAATATGTAATCCGAAATATTAAAAGGAGAAAAATAGGCTGATGATGAACAAAATGTCTAAAATTAAGAAATTAGAGGCAAAACTAAATGTGAATTAAAAATAACAAAAATGAAGTCAAATGATCCTTTGAAGTGATAAAAAGTGTAGGAAGTTTCAAATAATTAATAGGATTGATTAAGAGAGAAGGGGAAATAAACTATAAATAATTTATATTTGGAATAAAAATTAGGCACACACTAAAATTTAATTAGAATAATAGAAAATGTAGGCCAATAAATGAGAAAATTAAAAAAAATTAACTTACAAAACCAATGTCTAGAAAAATTTTTTAAAGTAAATGATCCTAGAATTATTAAAGAAACTTACTCAGTTGGGTGATATCATAATTTATAACAGGAAATATATATTTGATCTTCATCTAATTTCTGGCACAGACCCCTACAACCCTTGGAGTTGTAGGAGTAATATACAAATATATTTGTATATTAAATATACAAATATAATAATGTATTTGCCAAGTGATGAGAGCAGCCAAAGCATCTTGTGTTATGTTACTGAAGTGTGCATCAAAACTGTATCCTCTTGGGAAGAACTTCCACATGGCCCATGATTGCATAGAAAGGTACTAAATTCCTAGGGTTTGATTTTAGACATTCACTCTAGTTGCTTATTGATCTTATCAATCTCAGGATCTGTCACAAAGTAACTCACAGAGTATTTGTTGAAAATCTAAATGAATCAAAATAAGATAATATCCTGAAGTCATTTTCTGAGGCCTGTTTTCTGTTTGAAAGTAACAGTTTGTCAGTAACAGCAGAGGGACATGCTCAAGTAAAGATAAAGTGATAGAGAGTAAGGCTATGAGAATTTCCTGGAGTCAGGGTCAGAGTCAGCATTGGAATCTTCATGTTCTGACCCTAAATCCACATCCTTAAGCAGTGGGTCAAACACCCTTCCATTTGAGAAAAGAACTTATATTGTGAAGGTTTTCCCACCTCTATCCTAGTCCAAGGAAATGATATTTATAGAGGTCACAAAATCTATGTGTAATAGGTTTGGGTCAGAATCCAGCCTTTCTAATAAAATCTAGTTCTCAATCTCATAGTCTACAAAGAGTTGGAGTATCTAAAACATATTATGCCAATACATAAAATATAAGTTTAGATATAAGAATAGTGTCTTATGTTCAGCGGACTTATAGCCTGGATCTGTGAGAGCCCTGAGACACCCATTCTACCAGCTATATAGCCTGATGGCCAAACATCTCTAAAAGTGTTCAGTGTGAGGCCGTACAAAGCATAAAGGGTAGAATCAGCTTAATTATTTCAATTCTAGCTTTAGTATTTTTCATATAATTCCTAAGAGAGTAAATGCATAGATGTTTGCATCTCTGCTCCCCAGATTAGACATGACAGCTCCCCCAATCCTGAAGGTGTCACCGTGTCAGTGTTCTCCGTGGTTCTAGTAACAGGTACGGTATTTGCAGATATTCTTGAACTACACTTGAGAACAGAATATGGCAAAGATGAAGACTGAGACTAGGAGAGAGAGCTTGGAAAGTTGGACCAAAGCTTTATAATGCTGTATTATGAAGATTTTCCTTGATCTAAGCTTGTGCTAATTGAAAAGCAGGCTGTCATGTCGTCCTTGAAATGTAAAGCAAATCATTTTGGTCAGCATACATTTTTTTTCATGTCAAACATTTCAAGGATTAGGGTCCTGTTGGCAGCTTAAAAGTCTCTGCCAAAGTTAACAGAATCTCATCTTTTTCTTTTGCATGGGTTCCGGCAAAAGATGTAGATCCTTGATAAGCATCGTTATCTAATTGTAGCTCCTCTTATCATTATTGACTCTACTTTACTTTATGGAGGAGCAAATAAATTTCCTAAAGACCTTAGAAATCCTGCAAAAAAGTGTATTTATCTCTTTCTATTTTTAATCTGGATTACACAAAAGATTGATTGACTAATTGTGGGGAGCAGGCTTAATTATCATTCCTTAGGGTTCAGGCTTGTGCAACATTCTCTCAGAGCACAACATTGCACAGACTGGGAAAGGACGGGAGAAAGTGTTAATTAAGCGAAGTTCTGAAGAAGTTACAGAGACGGGAACCTGGAGGGGGCAATGCAAACTCACTTAAGGAGGGAGAGCACTGTTGGAGAAAGATGACACAGTTTGGAGGAAGATAGATTTCAGGTCAATTCCCAACTCGGTCACTTATTACCTATGAGAACTTGGACACATTACTCAGTGTGTGTGAAGCTCAATTTTCTCATTTATAAAATGTGATTAAGAATAGCAACCTCTTGGGCTTTTTTTCAGGATTACATGAGAAATTCTGTGTAAATCACTTAATTGGTGCTGAACACACAGTAGGTCTATGAATGAGGGCACAAGCTAAGCTGTTGGAACAGACGGGAAAAAACAAACAAACAAACAAAACAAAACTGCTGTGCCTCAAACAGATGGCAACATATTTCTTTCACGTAGCAGTCTGATGAGCAAAGGTCCTGGGAGGGTAGGCAGCTCTGCTTAGTAGGAAATTCAAGAGCAGACGCAGGTTCCTTTTATCTTGTTCCTTTGCAGACACCTTAGGTGTTGTGTTGTCTGCATGTTCAAAGCTGGCTCTCACTCTGTATCAGTCAAGAGTCCCAGCAAGAAGCACAGGACAAAATCCATTGGTATATATGAAGGGATTTTACCACCAAGGTCAGGCACAAGACAAGGACGTCTACTCGCACCACTTTTATTCAACATGGCACTGGAAGTCCTAGTCTCAGCAGTCAGACAACAAAAAGAAATAAAGGGCATCAAATCAGTAAGGAGGAATTAAGACTTTCACTATTTGCAGAGGACGGGAAGCTCCATATAGAAAACCTGAAGGACTCCCCCCAAAACCTGCTAGAACCAACAAACGAATTCAGTAACGTCGCAGTGTACAAAATCAAGGTACCAAAATCTGTTGCGTTTCTCGACACCAATAATGAAGCAGTGGGAAGAAAACCTGAGAAAACAATCCTATTTACAGTTGCACCCAAAATAGTAAAATACAAAAAAAAAAAAAAAAGTAAAATACATAGGAAGTGACTTCAGTAAAGGGACAGTTTACAATAGCAGGACAAGGTTAAAGGAAACCAAAAAGATTTGGTCAAATGTGCAAAGGAAGGCCATGATGCAGAGCCACTAGCAACTTGTCTGAAGGTAGAAGAAGGAGGATTCACCAGAATCTGTAGGAGAGAGCCCTTCAGCAGCACTTGTGGAGTTTGGTGAAGCAAAGCAGAGACAGCAGCCGTCCTGGAATGAACAGACCAGAGGAATAAATGCTCAACCTCATTTTCCTTCCATCTTCTGATTAGGGTCCCCTAGTGGGGGGGGGGTGTCCTCCACATCTTGATCCCAAGTATGAGTGAGCCCAGGGACACTGTTCAGATCAGCACAACACAGAGTATAACAGAGCAGCAAAAGGGATCATTACTTTTCTCCATCAGAAGCCTTTTTTGTCGTTTGCCCTGAAGGAAAAATATGTTCCCCAACCAGTCAACATACTAACTCTCATCAGCTACTGCATAGTTCCGGAACAATGTCCATTTGGTCACACTCTGATCTGACAACTAAGCGCAGTGACTATCCACACTCGTCATTCAAGGTAACAGGGAAGAGGAAGGGAAAATGAACAATGAACTAATTTGACAGGGTCCCTCTCTTTTTCCATCTTTCCCTTACCTTCTGCTACTCACTTGGCTGGACTGGATTCTTTCCGTGGTTGGCTAGCCCAAATTCTGTTCCTTCAGTGTCTACTGATACTGTCTTGACTGGCTTACTGTGTTTTTCCATGATTAAGACCACTTGACAGAAAAGGACCAGGACCTGTCTTAGCGAATGTCCTTTGTTCTACATAGTTCTTCATGCTATTTTATCATAGCGCAGCTCCCCTTCAGTGATTGAGATAGAATACTCCGACCCGTGGAGAGACGGTCTTTTTTTCTTTTTCCTTTCCTTATTTCTTCCCCCCACCCCAAGACTATAAGATGAACATTACCAAGTTCTGATCCTAGCTTCCCATTGAACAGAACTGCATTATTATCGAAACTCTGCCCTCGTCAGGTACTAGAACCTTCGAACAAACTAAAGTCTTAGTGATAAAAGGATAGAAAGGATAGAAACATGTGTATAGTACTTTATGGGAGCAATAGTGAGAGATGCCATTCCCACTTTCACCCCCTTCGGTTATGGGGAAGAGGTAACCTTGCAAAGGGTCGTCTCCTATAGATGATCCTATAACTGAGCCTTTAAGAAGCAAATTCACCATTATGGAAAAATAGTCATCTCTATGTGACAAAGCATGAGAAAAGGATATAAGGGGGTAAGCTCAGGGCAACCATCCCTTCCTTTGGTGTGAAAGGTATGCACCTGTGCAGAAGCATTGTTGCCTATTATACTCTGGCAATAGTACAATAGCTTTTAGGTCCATATACGGGAATTATCTCCCATCTCTAGGATATACGCGTCCTGTTAAGTCATTTATGGTGTCGCCTACCTCTTGCTTACCAACCATAATTAGGACAAGATTATTAAGATTAATAAGTATAAAGATAACAATTCAGTTCAGGCTGTTAAAATAGAACGCCATAAAGTAGGTGACTTAAACAACAAACACCTTTTGTTCACAATTTTTTGAGGCTGGGAGTTCAAGATCTAGATGCCAGTAGATTCAGCATTTAGTGAGAGATCTCTTTCTGTTTTGCAAATTGTCACTCTCTCGCTCTGTCTTCACATGGTGAGAGAGAGAGTGTGCACGAGTGACCTCTGGTCTCTTCCTCTTCCTTTAAGGGCAGTAATTCCATCATCCCATTCATCTAAACTTAAATTACCTCACAAAGACCCACGGTCTAAGGACCATTGAGTTGGAGGTTAGGGCTTTAACATATCAGTTTTTTGGGAACACATACAGACAATCCACAGCAGTTATCAATTTATTACAAAAGCTTGGGAGGTCAACTGATTCTCTTTTCATTTAGCAATATAAATGGGAACAATAATTTTTGGTCATGCTGATTTTTTCTAGTAACTATAATCTTTCTAGAACCACAGCTACCAAGAGCATCAATACCATACTGTTTGCCATAATCTCTTGCTCCTCAAGATGTAATAGTCAACCAGCAGCATTTGTATTTCTTTACTGGGAAGGTGTTAGAAATGTGGACTCTGGGGCGCCTGGGTGGCTCAGTCGTTAGGCGTCTGCTTTCAGCTCAGGTCATGATCCCAGGGTCCAGGCTCCCTGCTCAGCGGGAAGCCTGCTTCTCCCACTCCCCCTTCCCCTGCTTGTGTTCCCTTTCTAGCTGTCTCTCTTCTCTGTGAAATAAATAAGTAAAATCTCAAAAAAAAAAAAAAAAAAAAGAAAAGAAAAGAAATGTGGACTCTGACACTTCTTCTTAGACCTTTTCAATTAGAATGTATGTGTTTATTTATTTATAAAGATTTAATTTATTTATTTGACAAGGAGAGACACAGCAAGGGAGGGAACACAGTCAGGGGGAGTAGGAGAGGAAGAAGTAGGTTTCCCTGCTGAGCCCGGAGCCCAATGTGGGTCTGGATCCCAGGACCCTGGGATCATGACCTGAGCCTAAGGCAGATGCTTAATGACTGAGCCACCCAGGCACCCCTAGAATACGCATTTTTAACAATTTTTTATGCTGATTGATGTCTGGAAGGATAGTTAAAACTAGTCTTTTTTCTTTCTTTTCAGTATCCATTTTTGTCTTGGGCCAATCAACCAGTCAATTTAGTGAGGATCGTAGAGAAATCAGCATCCCTATATTTTTCATCACTTTGTGTGTGTGTGTGGTGGTGGTTGGGGTGGGGGAGCAGTGTTCTAATCTCTGCCATTCCCCAAAGAGGAAATTTTGCTGTTTGGTTTCCTATATTGCACATTGATGTGAGTGTGGAAGACATTTCCGGTATCCCACTTTCTTCTCTCCTCTACCATGATAGATATCATTTCAACATTCAGAAACAGATGTCCTCTTAAGTATGTCAAACACCTTAGTAGTCTGCTTAATAATTTCATTCCTAGGAATTCTGGAATCTGTTAGCTACTACAAAGACCCCACCAATGAGAGCACTTTGAAAACCATGCTTGTTACTAATTGCTACCCCTTTATCCTAGTGACCACTTTGTCTCTGTTTTTAAGAGCCATAAGATGGTCTCTACCTACTATGATCCCCTTCTTCTCACTTAGATCAAGAACCCAAACTGTTTGTGGTATTCCCCATTTTCGTATGTAACCTAGAGAGGCGCCACCCCTGAAGTCTCCCCATGTCACTGAGGTATGTTCTATTGTGAAGATAATGCCTTGCTGGATTCAACCATTCCAGTAGGTGAGGCTTAAGACCAGGTGAGCAGTTCGCACACAACAGAGCCACTTCAATATTCTCACTTTTAGCCTGTGTCCCCCTTTCTTTAGAATATGCCAGAGCACTGCTGATATTTCCTTTTCATTAACATGAGGTGAAGCAATCCGTCCCTCCCGCAGAATACAAGTGCCTTCCCAGGGTTCAAGCTAACACTTCAAATCTAGAGGCTTGAGTAAGTGCATCGATGTCAGTAAGTCCAGGCTGATAGGGCACCATGTTATGCATGCCTTCTCTAACACCTTCAGCGTACAGCCTCATTAGAATTGTCAAGTTCACGTTGACCACATTGGACAGTGTCATGCAAGTCTTTCAGTATATAGACTATTTTTCTGCCAGTTTTTGTCCTTTTATATTGGCAATGGGCTAGGAACTAACTCTTATTGTGAAGTTGGAGGGAAATGAGGGTTGTCTGGGTGGGTTCTGGAGAGAATCCCCTTAAAAGGCGGCTTCCCAAGATAGAGTAATTTATAGAGAACCAGCTTACCTTACAATCCTCCCATTTACTATGATCTCCTGTGCAACGGACTCAGGGCCATATCTGCTTTATCTCTAGATGCTCTTATCCGTGTCCGTTTTTTTTTTTTTTTTTCTCCCAGCAAGGAAGGCATTGAATATGTGAGCAAATGCGTCTCATAAATGTATTTAAGTGTTTGTTTCTTTTTTTTTTTTTAAGATTTTATTTATTTATTTCACAGTCAGACAGAGATCACAAGTAGGCAGAGGCAGGCAGAGAGAGAAGGGGAAGCAGGGTCCCTGCTGAACAGAGAGCCCGATGCGGGGCTTGATCCCAAGACCCTGGGATCATGATCTGAGCCGAAGGCAGAGGCTTAACCCACTGAGCCACCCAGGCGCCCCTAAGTGTTTGTTTCTTAGTGCAACTTCTGGTACTATTCGCTGTATCAGTGACGGTGTCAGAAAGTGTGGTCAGGTCACACTCAAGCTAGTCACAGAAGTATAGGTGGGATTAAATGAACCCAACAATAAAAGATCTATTATCAAGCCTACATGCCTATATGTTAATTTCAAAATAAAAAAGAAATTAAATTTAAGAGTCCAATAGTTAAATAAATAGAGGTATTCAGAGAGAGTCATCATAGCCCCTTCTCCCAAGTTGAGATGGTGTATAAGCTTTAAATAGGCGGACACAGATAATTTCCATGGAAAACACAAGGAATAATTTTCAATGCATTTGTTTCTGAATTCCACAATAAAAGTAAACCTAATAGCTTTTCACTAAAAATATAACACCGTCAGTCATGGCCTAAATTTCTTTATTTTGCCTTAAATCATCCAAGTTCTAATGAGTGATAAATTGTTGCTCTTGCTGGATATGATTTACTAAGCCATATTTCTGTTTCAAAGAGGTGAATGGGTCAAAAGAGGTCATTGGAGTAAGCTAATGTCTTCTCATGTGCTATTTTACTTTATGTTTTCTATGGGTGAGGATGTTCACTTGTTTGAAAAAAAAAAGGAGTGTTATTTGATTGATTTGGGTAGCAAAACTGATATCACCTTAAATTCTCTGGTGCTCAGTGATTTTATATCCCATATTTTGGTTTTACAATAGTGTGAATTAATTCAATTTGTAAGGTGCTGTAATAGAACAAAGGTAATTATGAAGGATGTGTCAGGCTCAGCTAAAATATGACTCCTTTAATGTGCCTCTTGAAGAATATATCTTACCATAATTGTGGTGAAAGAAATAATATTTTTTATAAATCTCTTTTTGGAGGTAAAACATATCAAAAGTGCATATTGTTATACAATAATATGCAAATAATAAATAAAAACATTTCTACCTTGTTTTATATGCAATCAAAGGGAGTAGGCATAGCTACAGATTAGTCTCCCTGGAAATAGGAGATACAAGTGAAAAAATATATATGCCTACTTATTTATACATGTTAGAAGATAGAGCTAACTGGAGAAGCATTATGCAGAAATACATTTTAGCTTAAGTCCTTAAAGAAGTATAGATAATACCCAATGAAGAAACCTCCACAAAAAAACATAACTAAAGTTTTCTTTCAAACCTGTGTTCTTCTTAAAGGACTTCAAATATTTTACCACACATACATGAAGCACACACACACACACACACACACACACACATATACACACAAACACGCATTCTTTTTTTCCCTCTATCCTGATTATCTGTTTCCAATCTCCATTGGCTGTATTTGTAATTTTTGATTAAATAAAGTAATAAAAAAGAAGTAAAGTAGAAGGGAGATTATGTCTCTTTTTTAGTGGGCTATATCTAAGGCTATGGAAATAAAATGCTGAGTGTTTACTTATGATACAATAAACATATTCCTCTGTGATTCTATTATTTACTGTTTTGTTTTCTAGTTTAATTAGCATAACTTCTACCCATGAGCTCCTGAGGGAGAATGTTTTATCTGTCACCAAGTTTCTTGGGAGTGACTCTAACAAGAGTTACTCTGGGGCACCCGGGAGGCTCAGTGGGTTAAGCCTCTGCCTTCAGCTCAGGTCATGATCTCAGGGTCCTGGGATCGAGCCCCGCATTGGGCTTTCTGCTGAGCAGGGAGCCTGCTTTCCCCTCTCTCTCTGCCTGCCTCTCTGCCTACTTGTGATCTATCTCTCTGTCAAATAAATCAATAAAATCTTTAAAAAAAAAGAGAGAGAGAGAGAGAGTTACTCTGCTCTTTCTCCTACTTGGCTGGAGTCCTGGAATTTAGTGATTCTAGATGTTTATCTGTTATGCTAACCCAAACTTTCTCTTGGGCTGTTCTGACCTCTAGACCTTGTGGGGATGGTATGATTATGGAATCTATAACCATAGAGCCAAGCCACCTTCAATAATGCAGCTTTAACAGATACGAAGATTTTGTTTTTATTTCAATTTATTCTTTTTTCTAGTGACCTATTGCTGTGTAATAAATCACTTTAAAATCTTGTGTCTTAAAACTAAAACAACGATAACTTATCCCACCTCTGAACTGGTAATTCATGCAAAACTCAATGGAAACAGTTCATCTCAGCTCAGCAAACATCACCTGAAAATGGAGAATCTACTCTCAGAAGGATTGTCTCACATCTTTGGTGATATGGTAGTTTGTTGGTTGTCAAATGAGAACTCAACTGGGATCGTTGGCTAGTTCCTCTCTATGTGTGCGGCTTCATAACGTTCCACGTGGGTAGTGCTGGCGGTTCCTCACAGCATGGGAGCTGAGCTCCACGGTAAAGTG